>NC_058412.1:15220194-15258240 GCF_002201575.2 Neomonachus schauinslandi | reverse complement strand
TTTCTTTCTTTCTTTCTTTCTTTCTTTCTTTCTTTCTTTCTTTCTTTTTTGAGGGAGAGAGAGAGAGACAGAGAGAGAGAGGAGAGACATGGAGGGGGAGGGGCAAGGGCAGAAGGAGAGGGAGAGAGAGAATCCCAAGCAGGCTCCATGCCCAGTGTGGAGTCGGATGCAGGGCTCAATCTCATGACCCTGAGATCCTGACTTGAGCTGAAACAAGAGTCAGATGCTTAACTGACCGAGCCACCCCAGATGCCCCTTATAGTCTTTTAAATTAAAAATTAAGAACAGTCAAATTTATTGCACATTTCATACATATGGACTTCTTTTTAATGCTCTTACTTTGTGCTATCTGCCCCATTGTTCTGTTTTTCTCCCTGTCTCCTGCCGTACCTCTGATGGGTTCTTTCCTTATAAAGATTAGAAAGAAAATGCCAAAGGAGGATTGGAGTAAAGGGAACTAGGCTATAATGTTTGTCAAGAAAGAGAAAACAATACTTACTTTAATCATCCCCAACACTAAGCAGGGCGAATGGCTGGTTTTCATCATATCTACCAAAATAAGTGTCAGTCTCAAAAAATTTAATCTGCTTATTCACCGTTTTTCTTTGGTAAAATAAAAAAAAGTAAAGAGAAAATTAAAATCGCAAAAAATTGCAGTCAGCCAGGAAATAACCATTTATTGAGCTTTATGTAAAGCTCTGAGCCAGAGTCTGGGAGCTTCCATGTTAAGGGGGAGACAGGCAATAGTCAAAGTACACCACTATGCTACCTTCTGCATGTGATAAATACCATGAGTAGATTGAAGAGGATGATATTAGAGAGAGGGACTGGGGTCAGGGTAGAGTAAGCTACTTAAAGGGGATGGGGTGAGATGGCGGAAGGAGGTGGTGGTCTTGGGAAGGCTCAGGAGGAAGTCCTGTAAAGAAGTCCAGGTGGAAGGAACAAGAGGGAAGGAGCCCAGATTGAGAGACAGGGATAAACCTGGCCTGCTGAGGGCAGAATGGAGGCGAGGTGGCTGATGGCAGGGGTGAGGCCCAGAGTGGTCCCAGAGCAGAAAGGGATGAAGAGGGAGGGAGGTGAGATTCAGGTTACAAGAGGCTTGGAGGCCTTAGTAAGGAATTTGGATTTGAAACATGATCTGATTTTTTAAAAAATTTTTTATTTTAATTTTTAATTTTTTTTTTTTTAAAGATTTTATTTATGGGCACCCGGGTGGCTCAGTTGGTTAAGCGACTGCCTTCGGCTCAGGTCATGATCCTGGAGTCCTGGGATCGAGTCCTGCATCGGGCTTCCTGCTCAGCTGGGGGTCTGCTTCTCCCTCTGATCCTCTTCCCTCTCATGCTCTCTGTCTCTCATTCTCTCTCTCTCAAATAAATAAATAAAATCTTAAAAAAGAGATTTTATTTTATTTTTTTTTTAAAGATTTTATTTATTTATTTATTTGACAGAGAGAGACACAGCGAGAGAGGGAACACAAGCAGGGGGAGCAGGAGAGGGAGAAGCAGGCTTCCCGCTGAGCAGGGAGCCCGATGCGGGGCTCGATCCCAGGACCCCAGGATCATGACCTGAGCTGAAGCAGATGCTTAATGACTGAGCCACCCAGGCGCCCCAAAAAAGAGATTTTATTTATTAGACAGAGAGAGACACAGTGAGAGAGGGAACACAAGCAGGGGGAGTGGGAGAGGGAGAAGCAGGCTCCCCGCTGAGCAGGGAGTGGATGCAGGGCTCGATTCCAGGACCCTGGGACCATGATCTGAGCCAAAGGCAGATACTCAACAACCGAGCCACTGAGGGGCCCCTGATTTTTTTTTTTTAATTTACCATTTTGTAGAAGGAATTTTGGATAGGGTGAACATATCATTCCAGATTGCCTTTCAGTCCTCAAAGTCCCAAGTCCTGAGAGACCCCGCTGGCTGGAGCAAACTGGGACGACCCTAAGTGTATCATAGGTATGAATCTTGATCCACATTCAGATCATCAAGAAACATTGCTGTATTTCTAGTAGCTCGGCCTAATTCTGCCGTAAGCCCCTTCCTTCCTGAAAGGTCATTATTGAGACCCCCTTCTCCTTTCAGGACCACAAGGAAATCATTAGGCACTCAGAAGCCTGGCTAAGGGCCTCTAGTTGACTTGGTTAAAGCAGGTACCCTGACTGTTCAAGACAAGGGTGGTCCCCGCAGTGACTCTGTGCCCCGGTCATGGGTAGAGTCCCCCTTCCTTGGCACCCCAGGCTGCTAAGCCGTCTGATCTAGTTCCTTCCTTCCCTGGAGCCTTGGCTGGGCTCCTCGTGGCTCTCCGGAACCACAAAGAACTCTCTCCTTTCCCACTGTGGGAAAGTCTCAGGTCTGGCTCTGCTGCTGGGTCCAGATATACCCTCTCTCCCGACAGTCCCCAGGGCATGTAGCAAAAAAGCCATCTCCGATCCAGGCTTCTACAAATACAGACACAGCCTTTCTGTACTTCCAGGATCCTGGGATCATAAAGTCTGTCTACCTGCTTGAAAAATGAAATGTGGGGCAAGGGAGTGAAGCAAAGGATAGAGATTTAGAGAGAGAACTTTTCAATACATCTTTCTGCCACAGGGGAAAGCAGAGAGACGAGAGAGGAAGCTCTTGCATACTCCAGGTGACCGAAGATGGTGCTCGACTGGAGCTATGGCAGTAGAGAGAGAGGGAAGAGGACCCTGGGAAAACATACTTTGGAGGGAGGACCCAGAGTGCGTGCTGATGGAGGGAGGTGGGAGATGAGCAGACACTGGGGCTCAGGATCATGCACTGAGGAGTGGCTTTGGCTTGAGCATTTGGTGTAAATAACTTCAGTCCGATTTGGAGACCAGACAGGAATGTATGGCAGGCCCTGGATTTCTGCCTCCAGGGGACAGGCTCTGGCAGGGGGTGTATCGGGCTGTCCAGCTGAGACACAGTTCTGTCACATGGGTCACTGCTGGCAGTGTTATATCTTGGAAACTCTAAGAGCCCTTGGTTATATTTGTCTTTTGGCATGTGGCAGCAGACACAGATGATGCAAGACAGTGAAGATACGAGCTGTCCTTTTCTCAAAAATGTGCAAAAATGTGCTGAAACGAGTTCCAGAAATAAACAAAATTTTAGTTATCATTTATATTGAAAAAAAAAACCCTAACATTTTTAAAAAACAGCTAGGCTAGTGGGACAGACTCCTTTAAAAAATTTTTTTTCCTTTTGATTTTATTGGGACTTAGCAGTTGTTTCTTCACTGGGTCCTGAGCCAGGAAATACTGATTTTCTGGAAAGAAGGGAAACAAGAGGAAGAAAAAAAAAAGTCTATTAAAGAGTCCCCTTGCTCCTCAGCAAGAAACTCCAACCAACCAACCAACCAAACAAAACCCCAAAGATCTGTTTGAAAATGTGCGCATGGGTTGACTAAGTGAGTGGCAGTTGGGGCTGAGGCTCTGTTCACTGCTTGGAAAACCTCCCACAAGGAGTGGGTGGGGTGGTCAGGGCAAGGTGGGGAAGTAGGGAACCAGGTCAGCCTAGAGTTTGGGGGAGAATTGGAGGATGTGGGAGAAGGGGACTAGGGAGGTAGGAGCATGGGGAAGAGAAAGGAAGCTGGAGGAATTTGGAGTCACACAGCAAACAACAGCATGCTATTAACTACTACCATATGTTGATCATGAATTTGCAACACATGCTGGCTTTTTTTTTTTCTTTGAAGCGAAGCCCTATTATTATGGAGTCCAAATCTTTAAGAGCTGGAAAAGCAGAGAGTTTAGCAATCCACCCCATGTAGGGATTTTCTCTGGGGGGTCCCTTGTGAGGAGGGGGTCTCTTTACAGAGATTTGTAAGCCTAAAATGTCAGGGCAGAGTCTAGTCTGTAAACAGAAAGAGATTTCCTCTGGGTGGGGTTAAAGGCTGATGCGACCTACGTCATCTTTCCCGTCCCATCCTCCCCCATCCTCAGACCGAGAAGTGAGCAGGCCAGATTTCACTGCAAAGCAAAAAACACTGCTTGGTGGAGCCATGATGCTCCTTGGCCCACTCAATCCCATCCTAGCTCTCACAGGCCCTTCCAAGCTCCAGCCATGACGTCCTGGTCCCTGGCCTGCGCCATCCACCCTGCAGCAAAGAGAGGGGGCTGCACTCTTGGGCCCTGTCCATGCCACTGGGGAGCACACTCTGGCCTCCATCCCTGCCCCTCCCCCTTGTCATCACTTCCGCTCTAAAGTGGCTACTCCTATGTCTGCAGTCCTCAAGGGGAAGGGCTGAGACACATCTCTAATCCATGCAGCTGGGATCCAAAGCCAAGGCTTCTGTACATGCCATCAAATTTCAAAAATACAAAAGGCAAGAGAGTGAAATAAAAAATATATCTCCTTTCTTTCCTATTCCCCAACTACACAGTTCCCTTCTTCAGAGGCAACTTCCTCCTTCTCCATACCAATGTCTGGCATGTCCTTTAGGAGATATATTATGTATCTGCAATCATAACCATGTCTTATTAAAATATTTTATAATGGTAGTGTATTTTACATACTGTCTGCATCTGGCTTTTTTCACTTAATGTATCTTGAAGGTATATTCATTTCAGGACATATAGTGCTATACACACACACACACACATATATGTATATATAGGCTGCTTAGTATCACATCCATACCTCTGATGGTTAATTTTATGTGTCAACCTGGCTGGGCCATGGGGTGGGTGCCCCAGGTACTTTGTCAGACATTATTATTCTAGATGTTTCTGTGAGGGTGTTCTTGGATGAAATTTACCTTTATTATTTATTTTTGGATGAGGTTTACATTTAAATTGGTATACTTTGAGTAAGCAGGTTGCCTTCTGTTGTGTGGATGGGCCTTATCTAATCAGTTGAAGGCCTGAAAAGAACAAAAAGCTGACCTTCCCTGAGCAAGTGAGAGGTCTGCAAGCAGGCTGCTTTTGACCTTAAAACTGTAACATTGGCAGGGTGCCTGGGTGGCTCAGTCGGTTAAGTGTCTGCCTTTGGCTCGGGTCATGATCCCAGGGTCTTGGGGTCCAGCCCTGTATCCACCTCCCTGCTCAGTGGGGAGTCTACTTCTCCCTCTCCCTCTGCAACCCCCCCCCCCACTTTGCCCCCGCCCCCCCCCCCCTCCCCCCACGCTCACTCTCAAATAAATAAATAAATAAATAAAATCTTAAACAAAAAACAAAACAACTGCAAATTGGCTCCTTCCTGGGTCTCCAGCCTGACTGACTTTGGACTTGAACTGCAACTTTTTCCTGAGTCTCCAACCTGCTGACCTCCTTCATCAGATTTTGGACTTACCAAACCACCTCCACAATCACATGAGCCAACTCCTTAAAATAAATCTCTTTTTATACATAACACACATCCTATGGTTCTGTTTCTCTGGAGAACCAGACAAATACAATATGGTAATCTATTTGACCAAGTCTCTGTTATTGGACGCTTAGGCTTTTCATTGCTTTGCTATTACAAACAAGGCTGCAATGAATATACTTGTAAGCATGTCGTTATGTACATGCCATGCCCATGTTGTAACCACTATGGTATTTTGCTTCTGTGTATAGGAATTTAGAAAATCCTCTCCCCTAGCAGTATCCAGGGTAGCTTGGGTAATGCCTTCCTACAAATATTACTGTGAATGTCGTTAGTCGTTACGGAAGTGCATCATGAGATGCCCCACAAACCCACTAGAATGGCTAAAATTACCAAGACTGGCCATATTAAGTGTTGGCGAGGATGTGGAGCAACTGGAACTCTCACACCCTGCTGGTGGGAGTATAAAATGGTGCCAGTATTTAGTAAGAGAGTTTGGCAGTTTCTTGTGAAGATAAAAGTACACCAGTGGTATGATCCAGCCATTCTGTTCCTAGAAATTTGCCCTAGAGAAATGCAAGGATGCGTCCACACAAAGACTTGTACACAAATATTCACAGGAGCTTAATTTGTAATAGTCCAAACCAAGAAACAACCAAATGTCCATCAATGGGCAAATAAGCATATTGTGGGACGTCCATACAATGGAATATTCCTCAGCAGCAAAAAGGAATGGCCCACTGATTCATGCAGTGGAGGTGAGTCCCAAAATAATTATGCAGACAAAACATGTGTAAATACTGTATGATTCCATGTATATAAAACTCTAGAAGATACAAATTAATCTGTAGTGATAGAAAGAGAATCAGTGAGGATGAGGAATATGTTCACTGTCTTGATCATGATGACTGTTCCACAGATGTATACATATGTCAAAACTCATCAAATAGTAAACTTTGAATATGTGCCATTACTGTGTTTCTCTTTCTCTCTCTCTCTATAGTGTTTCAATATAAAGCTCTAACATTGTATTTTAAGTGTCAAAAGGTATATATTAATGCTTTCTTCTTTCCCATATTTTTTCTAGAAAAAATCTTAATCTTCTACGTGTGAATGAAGGCCTCGGGACAATCGGATCATGTCACATACCCAGAACAGCTAAAGGGAAAAGCACATTAATATTTTTCCAAACTATTACCCTGCTTACCAATTTACGTTGTGAGTATGCTGCCTAGCCCCCACACGGCTCTTCAGCCTCATCTCCCATCACACCCCAAAGGCGAGGTAAGCCGTGTCATACCGAACCGTCAGTTCCCCAGATACACCAGCCATGGTCCCTGGGACCTGCAGAGCAGGCCACACTGAGCCCATCTGCAGAGTCTCCAGAGCAGGAACACACTGCCAGCCTTAAGGGCAGAGCCTGAGGACGTCCGAGGGTGATGCCCTTCCTTGCTCTGAGCTGAGCTCTCCTTGCCTGGTTCCAAGCTGTGGGCGGAGAAGGATGAGTCAGTGCCCCAGTGCAGCCTGCGAGAGGCCAGGGCACTCCTCACTGCTTGGCAGCCTGTGCAGATGCCCTCTGCCAGGCCCGGACAGGCAGATGCCCCAGATATAGGGCTGCATGCTGGGTGAGCAATTGGAAGCTCCTGTTAGGACACAGCCAGCCCCCTTGTGTGTCAGCACAGGCCGGAAGCGAGAAGAACACCGCTGCCTGCTGCAGGTTAGAGCCGAAGGGGCCAACACTACCTGGTCCGGCCTCCCTTCGAGGCTGCACACCAGAGGGCCAAGAGCCTTTTCAAAGTCTCATGTTTACTGTGCTTCAGCAAGCCCTGAGCCCCCAAGGCCTGGCACTGTCTGAAGCAGAAGACTCCAGCAAACTTTGCTCGTCTTCTATGCAATGTCCACTGGCGCCCACTGTTGGTGCAATCTGCCACACCCCCCCCGCCCCCATTCCATGGCCCAGCCCAGTCCTATTTTCCCAACCCCTGATAAAAGGATCTGCTGGCCTCTTTATGTTTCTCTTGGACTCCAGAGGACAATATTCTCAATTTTATGAGTTGTAGAAAGAAAGAACACATCCTGCCCAACCCCTGCTCACCCAGGGATAAACGTTAATGGAAACCGCATTGTTTATTACTTAAAAAAAAATTATAGTCCAAGTGTTTGGCCAGTTCATATTTGCAGGATGAAGAGAGAGGTGCTTGAAAGCTCAGATATTGAAAACAAAAAGGTGAAGGACTCTGGGTTCTTTGGTTTCACTTGGCTAAGACCCACAATTGTGTAGACTCTCCCAATCTGCAGGACTGCTTTAGCTTACAGGCATGGGAATCCTTGTATTCCCTGGGAACTCACAGGCTTGCTTATGCTCCTTGGCCTTGTCTGCATTTTGGAAGTTCAAGAAGAGCTGTTAAATTGAATGGTGAGGGTGGTGGAATATTCCTTTCTCAGTAAGATGTATTTGGAAGAGTCTACCATTAGTAACAACGTTCGGTAAACAACATGTACAAAGAATCCCAAGATCAAGTGCTTGTGAGGCATCAAAGGCAAAAGAGTTCAGAGGTCTCATTTTATCTTGGCCGGAATGTACCTGAGAGTAGGAGCAAATTTATGCTGCCCAAGTAGAAACTGTTTGACATGCACTGTCAAGGTTATGAGGGCCTGGACAAGACGAACAGGGGGCCTCTATGCATAATTCTCAGAAATAATTTGGAGACTACACATCAGACCAGAGGTAGTACAGGACTGTATATTGGTCAGGGTTCAACCAGAGAGTAACAGAGTAAGTATGTATTAAGTGATTTATTGCAAGGAATTGACTTATGTCATTGTGGGGGCTGGCTGGGCGAATCTGAAATCTGTAGGAAAGGCCACCAGGAAGGGCAGACTGGAACTCTGGGGATGGATGGAAGCTGCTGTCCACAGGTAGAATTTCTTCCTCAGGGAATCTGTGACTCGGCTCTTAAGACCCTTCAGCTGATTGAATCAGGCCCACCCAGATTAGCTAGAATAATCTATCTTATGTAAAGTCAAGTGATTATGGATTGTAATCATACCTAGAAAATAGTTCACTGCAACACCTGGATTGGTGCTTGAATAAGTGGAGACTGTTACTCAATCAAGCTGACATCACAGATTCTGTCTGTTGGCCTCAGGCTAAGCCATGTCCGTGGAATCCTCCTGAGAAGTCTGGAGGACCAGTCGGTGAGTGGCAGCTGGGGCCCCGGAGGGATGGGTCCCCCTGTGGTAGGTGAAAGGATGGGCCCCAGCCTGCATGGGAGTTGATCCTGGGATCCCAGGAAGACCAGAGCCTCAGAGCTGGGTGAGCCTTTAGACACTCTCATTTGAACACTCCCTTTGTGCCTTGAGAAAACTGTGGCTCAGATCAGTGAAACAGCCCAGACGAGCTAGAACAAGAGTTGAGGTCTCCCATGTGCAAGGATGAGGAAAGAAGGAGAAGGCAGAGGGGAAGCAAGGAAGGAAGAAGGCCTGATAGAGAAGGAAGGGCAAACAGGTTCTCACAGCTCGGAGCTGAGAGGGACCCTGGGGTTCCCTCATTGCACCTATGGGGAACCTGAAGCCCAGCAGGAGGGGAGTTCCTCTAGGTCACTCTGTGAGTTGAGGGTGAGACTGGAACTGAAGCCAGGCCCATATCTCCTGGGAAGGTGCTGGGTCCCCCCCCACCTCCCACTGCCCTCCCAGGGAGCCAGAGAGGCTAACAGTGACTTCTCTTGCCCTCAGGCATTTGGAGCTCGGTGTTCTAAGAAAAATAGAATCAATTCATCAATCTGAACAATTAGTTTCAGAGCCAGAGGGCTTGAGGATTGTGTCATGGGAACAACCCCAAACACAGTCTCTACCCTGAACAAACATAACCACCCTTGTCCTGAGTCTACAGGTGACTCCCCACCTCAGCCATCCAGGTCAAGGGCACCAGGGACAGGCTGCGTGGCTCCATGCAGGCCTCCCCCATCCCAGTTCCCCAGTTCTCACCCCCAAAGGGACACATGGCTCAGGGCAAGCGTCCTCTGGACGGCAGGGTGGGGCACCATCTTCTTATTTTTCTCCTGCCTCTTGCAAATGGCACCATGGAGCACAGAGAGGTAATTGGCACGAGGCCGGCCAACAAACCACTGCCTGAGAACGCTAGTCCTCTGAGTCTCAATTCAGCATCTTACATGTGCGTTTCTCCCACTATTTTTCACTCACTTCCAGCAGCCAGCCCAGCACATAGGTGATGCCGTAGAAGGGCCTGGAAGTGTTCTCACTGCGTGTTGGTGGGCAGATGAAGGAAGGCAGGCTGGAGAGGGCTCAATAAGGTATAATTTAGTTACTCTAACTCTTACATTGAAGGAGAAGTATTTGAGTATGGTTTTGAGGCCTCGTGCTTCAAAAAAGTCACCCAGAGAAATACTGTGGGCCCCTGGGAGAAATGGGAGTCTTGGCTGCTCCGTGACCGCGTCAACAGGAGTTATGACTGTGACTAATCCAAACCACACTCTGGGCTCTGCAGAGTGCGTCAGTTCTCCCTGTGGCTCCCCAAGTCCCCGCTCAGAATGGAACCCTTCTAGAAAAGAGGAAACTGATGCTTGCAGCAGGGACATAAAGCCGCTGCGGGTTACGTCACACCGCTGCTCGGAGATGCCCTATGTTGTGAAAGGTCACATTTCTAAATGGCTAATGTTAACACCAGATGCCAAAGCTGGGCATCAGGTTCACGGAGCTCTAATGTAGAGGCTTTGGCCAGATTAAATAGTCCTTTTATCTGTGATTCAGGGTCGATAACCCCATTTCTGGATTGTCCATCCATCAGCAAACATTTATTGGGCCACTTTTCATGCTAGGTGGTTTGGTATATAAAAAGATTGATAGACCTGTCCTGGCCCATGGAGGTAGTAAGACAAACGCATACAGATACTGAACAAAACCAGCCTGGGTGTGCACACAGAATGCCACATGAGTGGTGCCCTCTGGAGTTGGGCAGTGTGGCGGTCCAGGCCGAGAGCTCAAAGGGGGGCAGATCCCAGGGGGCTGGGCCGCTCAGGGAAGACAGCTGTTCAAGGACCATATCCCTCCTCTTCCTCTCTCCTGCTGGCAATCACCGGCTGGGGCTTTTGCCAATGAGGGTAGGAGCCTGGGAACAGCCTTGTGAAGCAACAGATAAAGGAGGGCACCAGTGTGATAGGCAGAGGGCCCCTTCCCATCCTCCTTTTTTGAAACATCAGTAGGGAAGTGGAGAGGGTAAAGCTGCTATTACCTTGTTGTGAATTGTTCAGATTCACTGTCTCAGTAGAAACAGGGTCTCCAGGAAAGGCAGGCTGTCCCCCTGTCGGGTCTGTCTGCTCTGGAACACCCTGGGAAGGGCCCCTTCTGAGACAATGACCCCTTGCCCTGTGTCCAAAAGAGAGAAGAAAGCAGGGCAGACTTGGGGAGACTTGAAACCTCATCCTCTGAGGATAGGCTAAAGGAAATTTTATTTTCAAACCATGTGAATATATTTCTTGATAAAATAATTACATTTGAAATTGTTCTGAGAAAAAAGGCAGTGTTATAATCACAATGATGTAATGACCGGAACCGAAAGACCAAATCAGGCACTTTGCAGGGCTGGCAGATGCAGGCACATGACCACTTCCTGTCACCAGGCTAATGGTGACATTCACACGGGGAAGTAAGGATGATGAAGGCGAAGGCACCACGCTATTAGAAAGCTGCTCCGAAAATTAGTTTCCCCTTTCTTTGGCTCTCCAGAGACAGGCCTGGCTCTGGTTCTCTCCGTATTCTGTCTATTTCAGTCCATTCCACCCCAACAGGTGGATTTCATACTGTCCTCAGCGTGGCAAATGATGTGCATGTGGGTAGACTTGGCCCTGCCTCTGTAGCTGGTCAGTCTCCCCAAGGTCACCTCCGACCTCATGCACTATCACAGCTCAGAGGAATCTGATTCCATTCCCATGATGCAAGTTTTGCAACACTGAGCTTTTATGACATTATATCTGCGTCTTGGATGAACTTGGAAGGCCCCAGATCACGTCCAGTTGCTTGAGCTTATTCTAGGCTCAGATGTTAACAAATACATTGATGAAATCAGCTTCCAAACTTTTGTATTTTCTTGTCTTTGATTAAGTAATACACGCCCATAATTCAACAGTCATAACCTGCTCAGTGCTCAGTGAAAAGTCTTCCTCCCACTCTTGCCCCTCATATGCTACCCCCTTCCAGGTTCTTTCTTATTAGTTTTGTATGTCTTTTCCAGAATATATTTATGCAAATATACATAAACACGAATATATATTTTATCTCCCCCCCCCCGTCCTTTGTTTACAAAATGGTATGTGTACATTGTTCTGTACCTTTTTTCTAAGGTCTTAGAGATCTGACTGTTTCTGTTTATACAGAGAGCTTCTTCATTCTTTCCATTAAAAGGGTGCAGATTGTTTATTAAACCAGTTTCTGTTGCTGACAGGCTAAACTAGTTTGGATGGTCTCAAACTTTTGCTATCACTAACACCACTATGATGAATCACATTGCTCATTCACCATTTCACACATGTGCGAATGCATCTGTCCTATAAATTCCAGGAACTTGGGCTGCTGGGCCAAGAGGTGTGAAGACATTTGAAATTTGATGAGTTTTGTCAAATGGCCTTCTACAAGGGTTACACTGGTTTATATTCCCACTAGCAGCCTATGAGAGGGACCAGTTTCCCACAGCCATGTCAAAAGTGTGTATTACCAAACGTTTGGATTTTTGTCAAGCTATTAAGTAAAAAATGGATTTCAGTTCAATTTTTGGGGGTAACTTAATTTTGATATAATTTTTAAATTCTTAAAAAATGTGTAAGAATATGCAAAGAGTAAGCAAAGACTTCCTATATATTCTTGGTTTGGCTCTCTCTTCTGGAGCGGGGGAAACAATGGAGCACTTCTTGGGTATATGGTATTGTGGGGTGAAATGTGCACCCCCAAATTCACAGGTCGAAGTCCTAACCCCCAGTATCTTAGAATGTAACCTTATTTGAAAATAGGGTCATTGCAGATGTCACTAGCTAAGATAAGATTAGCTCATTAGGATGGGCCCTAATCCAAAGGACCCAGTGTCCTTATAAAAGGGGGAGTTTGGACAGCGACACACAAGTAGGGAGAATGCCACATGAAGGTGAAGGCAGAGATGAGGGCAATGCTTCTACAGGCCAAGAAATGCCGGAGATTGCCCTGATTCATATTTTGAAGGCTATGGATATCTGCTCTTAATTTTGCTGAACATCGAGTTCACTGATTTGGATGTCCTTCTTGATGTTTTTCTACCATTTAAAAGAAGCAACAGAAAGATGCTAAACCTATGTTAGCCTGTTCATATCAGAAGTCCTTAAGGTTAAAATTTAATACCACAAGCCCAAGTCATGATTTTAGCCAAGTGCAGGGAAAGTCATTTTCCCATGGTGATAATTACATAGTACTTTTCATCTTCAGGGTTCATGGGCAACACCTACCAATTACTCCTTGCAATACCCTGGGGCAATTAAAAATAGAAACCACGTATTGAATTTGGCTAAAGGAGATAATTACCAATGTTAGCAGACAAGAAATGCCTTGAGGGATTGGAAATGAATAATTAAATTGTGGTAGAAATATTTCAGGGAATAATTGCCTTCTGCTTTCATTGGGGTAAAGAAATTATGGCTTCCTTGGGAAGCAAATCTTATTTGCATTCTATAAATGAAGAAACATATTCAGACAAGAAGGTTCTTGTCCAGGTAAACACCAATTAGCCAATAATCTAAACTGAAGTTAAGATGAGAACTGTATAAATCCACAGTATTATGAATTTTGAATCAATTTTCTTCTCTGTTAAAAAAAGATTGCTGAAAGCAGCTCTTAGTATCTCAAAATCCTCATTTTGAATATCAGTAACCATTGTCCACTGTGGTGGTTAGAAGGCTTAGGTTAGTGGTTCTCAAACTTTTTGGTCTCAAAACCCTTTATATTCTTACAAAGTATTGGGGACGCCAAAGAGCTTTTGTTTATCTGGATTATAGCTATTGATAGTTACTATATTAGAAATTAAAATTGAGAAAATTTAAAAATATTTATAAATTCTTTTTTTTTTAAGATTTATTTATTTATTTATTCATGAGAGACAGAGAGAGAGAGAGAGGCAGAGGGAGAAGCAGGCTCCCAAGGAGCAGAGAGCCTGATGCGGGACTCGATCCCAGGACCCTGGGATCATGACCTGAGCCGAAGGCAGACGCTTAACCATCTGAGCCACCCAGGCGCCCTATAAATTCATTTTTAAAATAACAATAATAAGTCCATCATATGTTAACACAGACAATATAATTTTATAAAAAATAACTGTATTTTCTAAAATTTAAAAAAAGCCATTAGAAGAATGGCATTGTTTTATATTTTGAAAGTCTCTTTTTAATGTTTGGCTGGACTCTCACATCTGCTTCTGATTCACTCTGTTGTGATGTGTTCTTTTGGTTGAAATGTATGAAGAAAATCGAGCTGCACACAGATATGTAGTTGGAAAAAGGGAGTATTTTAATAACCTTTTTGATAATTGTGGCTTTTTTTCTTTTATTCTACATAAAAAACTAGTAAGTGGTAATTACCTTTTTTTTTAAGATTTTATTTATTTATTTGAGAGGGAGAGAGTGGGGGAGGGTCAGAGGGAGAGGGAGAAGCAGCCTCCCCACTGAGCAGGGAGCCCAAAGCGGGGCTCGATCCCAGGACTCCGGGATCATGACCTGAGCCGAAGGCAGATGCTTAATGACTGAGCCACCCAGGCATCCCTGCAGAAGTGCTTTATGTGGACTTCCCATTTTGTTACACAGAGTATTTAAAAAATGTGGTCTCAAAGGTCAACATAACAAAATTAATAACGTTTTGTTCATCATGAACTTTCTGAATCCAAACTAGCATTTTTAAACTGCCGATGTGTGATGGTGAAGAACACCAGGATGACTAGTTGCGCTCAGTACTAGAACCACTGTTTTGATTTGTGTTAAAGCTCCAGCAGGTTCATCTTCCACTGATTGTGTGCCACCCACCAGATGTCAACACAGTGAAACAAGCAAATGATATATTGTTATGAAATTAATTTTGAACTCAGGTCCTCTGAAACGGTCTTGGGGATCCCTAGGGATCATACTTTGAGAACATTTGGATAATGTGCCTGAGTGAATACTGAGCCCAGTCAGTATTTAAGAAGTTGACATTTTGAAATCATTCCTGACATGATCATTAGGAAAACAACGTGAGAGAGACAGAAGCAAAGGCAGATGATGGGTGGATGGATGGATGGATAGATAAGATTTCAGTCTGGCTTTGGAGATTTGACACATTTCATATAAATCCAGCACTTCTTTATACCTAGTACCCTGTCTTTCTCCTCACTTTATAATCTTGCTTCTTGTGAACTATAATTTATTTTTAGTGCCTCTCCTTCTCATTTTTCACCTCTATTTCCCATCGCCACTGCTCCATTGAACCTACTCTCATAGACCTCACTGAATCTCCCAAAGGTTGGGAGTTGCTAAATCCAACCTTTTCTTACTTGAGACTCCTAGAGATCTGACACTATTGACTACTCTCTCCCTTTTATTCTAAGTTAATTGCATTTTTATCAAATTAATAATACATATAGTTATAAAAACTGAAATAATAGACTTGTTACATCTACACACACAAATGTAATGCTAGCAAGAATGTGGAATGACTGGTTATTAGAATATACTTCTAATGGTAAGTGATACCAATTTTCTGGAAAATAACATATGTATATATAGTAATAATATATTAGCTAAGATTTTTTAAAGAAATTTTAAAGAATATCTATAGTAAATAGATATAACAGTAAATAGAATAACATTTTTTAAGAATATCTATAGTAAATAGATATTCTTCAAATGGCATTAAAATGTTTGTACTTTCTTTTCTAAGAAACCCATTCCTAAGACTCCATCCTAAGAAAATAATAATTTTTAAAATGGCTTTAATGCAAAAAAGGTGCTTTTTGCAATGCTATTTATAGTAGTGAAAATACTAGAACAGTTAGTAAATTATGGTTTATCCACCTGATAAAATATTATATAGCCATCAAAATGGATTCCCATAAAGTCTATGTAAACACGAAGAAAACCATTTATTTTTTATTTATTTATTTATTTAATTTAATTTAATTTTTTTAAAGATTTTATTTATTTATTTGACAGAGAGAGACACAGCGAGAGAGGGAACACAAGCAGGGGGAGTGGAAGAGGGAGAAGCAGGCTTCCTGCTGAGCAGGGAGCCTGATGTGGGGCTTGATCCCAGGACCCTGGGACCATGACCTGAGCCGAAGGCAGACGCTTAATGACTGAGCCACCCAGGTGCCCTATTTTTTATATTTAACCATAGTTAACACACAATGTTACATTAGTTACAATATATAACATAGTGATTTGACAAGTTTATACATTATGCTATGTTCACCCCAAGTGTAGCTACCATCTGTCACCATACAACCTTGTTACAGTATCATTGACTACATTCCTTATGCTGTATCTTTTCTTCCCCTGACTCATTCTGTTACTGGAAGCCCATATCTCTCATTCTCCTTCATTCTTTCTGCCCAACCCCTTCCTCTGGCAAACTGTCAATTTGTTCTCTGTATTTATAGGTCTGATTCTGCTTTTTGTTTGTTTATATATTCATTTGTTTTTTATAATCCATGTATGAGTGAAATCATATGGTATTTGTCTTTCTTAGTCGGACTTTTTTCACTTAGCATAATATCCTCGAGGTCCACCTATGTTGTCACAAATAGCATGATCTCATCCTTTTGTGTGGCTGCATAATATTCCAGTGTGTGTGTGTGTGTGTGTGTGTGTGTGTGTGTGTGTGTATCACATCTTCTTACCCATTCATTTATTGATGGATATTTGGCTATTGTAAATAATGCCGAAGTAAACAGGGATGCATATATCTTTTTGAATTAGTGTTCTTGAAAGAAAACCAGTTAAAAACTAGATATAAACTTGTATATGTGCTGCTTGTTACAAATGTTATCTAAAAGACCTTTAGAGGGGCACCTGGTTAGGTGTCTGACTCTTGGTTTCAGCTCACATTGTGATCTCAGGGTGGTGGGATCCAGCCCTGAATTGGGCTCAGCACAGAGTCTGCTTGAGATTCTCTCTCTCCCTCTCCCTCTCCCCTTCCCCCTCTCTCTGTCTCTTTTAAAAGATTTATTAATTAATTTATTTATTAGAGAGAGAGAGAGAGCGCACGCACAAGGGGGAGGGGCAGAGGGAGAGGGAGAGAGAAACTTAAGCAGACTCCAGGCTGAGCACAGAGCCCGAGGCGGGGCCTGATCTCACGACCCTGAGATCCACTCTCAGCTGCTTAACCAATTGCACCACCCAGGCGCCCCAATAAGTAAATCTTAAAACAAAAAATCAAAGGCCTTTAGAGGCAATTGCAAAAAATATATACAAAAATAAGATGGGCTCTGCCAAACAATAAAATAAAATAACATAGTACTAAAATGCTTATTATAAAGTACAGTGGTTCCCTTCCTTAGCCCTCCCAGCTCTTCTCAATCTCCCTACCCACTTTGCCTGTCCCTGCCTCGCTTCCTCAGATCCTCTCTGCAGAGACAACTACTATTGATGCTTATACTACATATTCTTTCCATCCCTGTGTTTACATCCTTCTCCAATGTGACTTTGCCGTTCCTAACATTGAGAGGGAGAGTCTAGTTCTCCATCCCTTGAACCTGGGCTTAGCTATATGATTTGTCTGGGCCAATGGAACTTTAGCAAATGTCACACAAGCCCTGCAAATGTGCATGTGCATTGGGTTTGCCCTTTCATGGTATTCTTACAAAGCCTGCAAGAACTACATGAAAGAGGGAAGCTTGGGTGGCTGTCAGTTAAGCATCTGTCTTTGGTTCAGGTCATGATCCCAGAGTCTTGGGATGGAGCCCTGCATTGGGCTCCCTGCTCGGCAGAGAGCCTGCTTCTCCCTCTCCCTCTGTCTGCCGCTCCCCCTACTTGTGCACACTCTCTCTGACAAATCAATCAATCAATCAATCTTTTTTTTTTTTTCTAAAGAACTATATGAAAGACCCTAGGCCATCTGCCTGCATGATGAGACACAGATGGCTAAATCATCACCACCACCCCAGCTGACATGGAACCAACCACCAGATGGGTGAGAACATTCCAGACCATCCAGCCTCAGCTAAGTTCGCCAGCTGACCACACAATTCAGCTGAGCTGACCTAAACCAGAAGAAATGTCCAGCTTATTTACAGTTATAAGAAATAAAAAGATGTGTGTTGTTTGAAGCCACTAAGTTTTGTGGTGGTTTATGACACAGCAAAAGCTTACATATACATTCTTGCAGCTTCCCCCCTGCCCCTGCATACACACACTTCCATATTTTTAAATAATAGGTATATGTGCTATATTTTCACAAATCAGCTTTTGATACTATCTATTGGCTTCTGTTATGATAAAGATGTATTACTGTTGCTGTCATCTATTCTGCCCCCAAATATACATATTTCAATGTTTTGTGAAATCAATAGTCAGTGTTTATTTGATGATGCCATGTAATCATTATCCACAACTAAACATTGTGGTATCCTCTGGTTAAATTTCTTTCCCAACTTTCTGTTTTTCTTGAACTTACAATAATTGCTTTGTTTACTCATGTGCTCCGTTTTCTTGGCACTTATTTTTCTCTAAGCCTTGCCACACTTTCCCAGGGACTATCATGACAGCTTAGTTGGGGGGGGGGGTGCCAGTTCTGAATGTTTTCTTCCTGACTTACCTTCTGGTGACCTTTCTCTTCGATCTCTACTGGCTGTTCCCCAGGCCTCCCGCACAGCTGTCATCCCAAGACTTCCCTTTGCACTCAGGCTTTGAAATGCCCTTTGCTTTTCTCCTAGATTTGATTCCCTCTTCCCTGGTTCTCATGTCTTCCTCTTTCTTGGTTTTCGCCTTTGTTTTGGTGTCGTACATCTTCGAGTAGCTTCCTCAGGATGAAAAGCCCGTAAAACTGCAGAAGGCAACCATGCTCAGATGTCCAGTTTTCACCCTGAGCCCTTCATAACCTTTGGGAGTCTTCATCCATATCTCACCCCTGTCAGATCTCTTGTTGTCTGTGCCTCACGCCTTCCTCTTTTGCGGCTTCATTTCACTTCGTCTGGTGGCTTTCTGAAGTGGGAAGTAAAATTTTTGAGCCTTGTCTCAAAATATAGTTATTCTTTCCCCATCCTTGATGGGTAGCTTGGCTGTGTGTAGAAATAAATTGGAAATCATTTTTTGCTCAGACTTTTAAGGACAACCACTATTATGTTCTAGTTTCCAGGGTTGTTGCTGAGAATTTCAAGGCTCTTTGATTCTGATTCTTTCCATATGGCTTGTTTTTCTTCCCTCTCTCTGGAAGCTTGTAGAAACTTCTCTTTGTTTCCAGTGTCTTGACATTTCACTCTGATGTGCCTTTATGTGGATCTGTTTTACTCCAATGCTATGGTCACTGAGCCAGCCTTTCAGTCTTAGAAACTCATCCCTGTAGTTTTGAGAAATGTTATCATAGTAATGATTTTCTCACTTTTATTTCCTCTCTCTCTCTTTCAGGAATTTTTATTATTTACATTTGGATATTTTTGACTAATCCTCTTATTTTCTTTTTGTTCTTATTATATCTCAGTTAAACTCAATACAAAACTCTGTCGATATGATTTTTTTCAAAGCTGGAAGATTTGGAAGTATTCTGCACAGACTTGTTTCTGTCTCTGAGTATTTCAAACCTTGTTTCTCCTCCATGATCCAGGTACTTCCAGAGCAGGTTGTTGAAGGACATGCTCACATGTAGGGAGACCCCTGGCTTTGCCTTTCACGGCACATCACCAGGTGAGTCAGCACAGTGGGAATGACAGCAGTCCTGGAAACCATTCCCAAGACAAGGAAATGCAACTGAGGCACATAAATTTCCACACACTCAAAATAATGATACCCCAATTCAATTTCTCCTTCCTTGAATGCCCTATATCCTCATAGCCACTAGGACACCACGTGATACAAGAGGAAATGTTGTAAAGGAAAAACAGAGGAGGAAATAGCTGTCTTACCCAGTGGGAGTCAAAATCTCTTATTTTTTGCAAATTAAACAAAAACACATGATCATTTTTTAACACACAGAAAGAGACTTTTCCAGGCCCAAACAAGAGAAGGGTCCTGAAGCTGAAGCTTGTTAGATCAAAGTCTTAAACAATTTGAGAATTAGTAGGCTTAAAGCATTTTGAAAGCCTTAATTTAGAATCAGAATTATAGAGGGGCGCCTGGGTGGCTCAGTTGTTTAAGCGACTGCCTTCGGCTCAGGTCATGATCCTGAAGTCCCAGGATCGAGTCCCGCATCGGGCTCCCTGCTCAGCGGGGAGTCTGCCTCTCCCTCTGACTCTCCCCCTCTCATGCTCTCTCTCTATCACTATCTCTCTCAATAAATAAATAAAAATCTTAAAAAAAAAAAAAAGAATCAGAATTATAGATCTGGAATTTGACATCATTTAGTTTAACCTAGTAGTTTTGCCCATGAAGAAAATAAAGCCAATTGAACTACTGAGGCTATGACCCAGGAAGGTGGCATAACATAAAACCCTCAAAAGTAACAATAAGGAAATTTAAGCAATGGAGAGAGTTCCTCAGAACACCCTGAAAGGGGCTGAGGCACGACCACAGAGTTCCCTACTTACCAAGTAGGAGTCTGAACAAGGAAAACCTTACTCCCATTATAAAAATGATCATAGGCGACTAACATGCTGATCACAATTAAGCTTACCTATTCATCAGTTATGTCTTAGAAAGGAATAAAGCTATATTTCTTTTAAAACATTCTATAACATGTTCTTTCCACTGATTTAGACCCTGGGTAAGAATTTAGTGTATTTTAAGGTTGCCTGATATTTTATTATGAAACAAACTTTTTCAGGGTGCCTGGGTGGCTCAGTTGGTTAAACATCCAACTCTTGGTTTTGGCTCAGGTCATGATCATGAGATTGGGCTCTGTGCTCAGTGAGGAGTTTGCCTGGGATTCTTTTTCCTCTTTCTCTCTCCCTCTCTGCTCCTCCCTGCCCTGTCTCTCTTTAAAACAAATAAATAAATAAAAATCTTTAAAAAAAATAAATAAAATGAACTTTTTCAACAACCAAACACACACACACACACTTACTCATTCACTGGAAATTAGATAAAAGGAATATCATAAACCCATAATTTCTACCAGCTTAACAACAATGGTGTTCATTTTAATATATTTACTTTTGGTTTGTGTTTAGTATTGCTGTAAACACAGTATAGACAATTTTGTATTCTCTTTTCACTTAACATTATATCATAAATATTTTTCCTTGTTTCACAATTTTAAAAACTAGAGTATCTCATCAAATAGGTATATCATAATTTACTAAACTATCACTGGTCATTTAGGTTGTT
This sequence comes from Neomonachus schauinslandi, assembly GCF_002201575.2. Taxonomy (NCBI): domain Eukaryota; kingdom Metazoa; phylum Chordata; class Mammalia; order Carnivora; family Phocidae; genus Neomonachus; species Neomonachus schauinslandi. The sequence continues at coordinate 15,237,458 of NC_058412.1, read as the reverse complement.
TCTAAATTTTTCTATTATAAATAATGATAAAGGATGATAAAAGATGTCCTTGTGCAGATCATTTCTCATTTTTTAGACTTTAAGAATTGATTTTTAGAAATGGCATCACTAGGTTAGAGAATGTGAATGTATTGTGGCTCTTAATACATACTATCAAAGACTTTTCCAAAATGGTTGTGCCAATTTACAATCCCACCAGTTATGCACAAAAGTATTAATTTCATGATATCATCAGATCAGGATATTATCTTTTCAAGTTATATTCCTTTAATAAAGGGAGGGGAATAATATTTCATTTATATTTCAATTCTTTGATTTTTCATTTTCCTGTACGTTTCTTAGGAAATTTTGTTACTGGTTGTGAATTGTCCATTCATATCCTTTGCCCATTTATCTGTTTCCGCTGTGATCTTTTACTTATGAATTTCTAGAATATATTTAGATAGCAAAGATATTCAGTTTGCTATAGATTATCTTTCACTGTTGTCCTTAGTTTATTAATTTTCTTTGGTACTGTTATTTATACTAAAACTCCATTTTGGGGTGGGAAGGAAATCAATTGATTTCAACTGAAATCAACTGATACAGCTTAAATGTTCTATTGACTGCTAATATTCTGTGAAGCAGAAATCAAAAATTCCAGTTTTCTTCTCTCTGTTAAGCTTCTTCCAGGTATATAAGAAATTCATTGAGGGGTTCCTGGCTGGTTCAGTCAGTAGAGCATGCAACTTTTGATCTTGGGGTTGTAAGTTTGGGCCCCATGTTGGGTGTAGAGATTACTTAAAAATAAAATCTTAAAAAAAAAAAAAAGAAATACATTGAGTACTATCCCTACTAACGTACAGGGAAGTAACAATTCTATCAAACCATGGACTTTGGGCAGGTTGCTAAGTTGTTTCCATAAGGTAGTTGTGTTTGTTTTGGGGCGTGTGATTAAAAAGGAAACATTTCAACACAAACATGAAATATGCCAAGTCAGACTTTTAAGAAATGGACATGACATCAAGAATTCAAAGGAAAGAACCATTTGAGAAGATGGTTAAGGACGTCTTTTGAACAAAGGAAGTGCTTTTTGAAATATTTCAATAGAACATTAAAGGAAAGCAACTGGGTTCTTTTATTTTTATTATTTTATTTTATTAAGGAGCGTTTTCCAGACAAAACGATTTTTGCTTCATTGAAGGGGATGGGGGAAAGACTAACTTGAATCCATATTTTCCAGCTGTCTCACACCTGATGAAACAATTTAATGAGGAATAATGGGGCTTTAAATTGATTTTTAACTAATCCTCTTATTTCTTGGAAGTAATGAATATACTGTATTATAGATCCATTCATCTGCTATAAATGCTTTTATTGACAGTCAGACTCTCCTTGGTAGAAGTCTTTAAAAATTATCTTCTCTAAGAGTGCTATGATGAAAGTTTATAGAGAAGGATAATATAGAAGAACACATTTTACTGTAAATTATGGTGTGAAAGGTCAAATTAAAATAATATAATGAAATAATATCAGTTGGGGTGGGAGTTTTACAGCTGAAGAATTGCAATCTGCTCGTATATCCTTTTTATCTACCTTCCATGTCATCACTGGTCATATTTTATCTCTTTGTCTCTCTGTGCTGAGTTCTGGGTCTCTTTGTCAGTGCAATCTTCTGATTCATTAATTTTCTCTTAAAATGACTCGATCAAGAGTTTATCTGATCTATTGAGATTTTTGGTGTTTGTTTCATAGTTTTCCATGTCAGTGTAGTTCCTTCTCCTGTTTGACCCTTCCATTTCTCCCCAGTAGCCAGTCTCCTCCTCCATCCCCCCCAGCAGTTTATTGAGATATATTTCACCAAAAGTGTACAATTTAATGGCTTTTAGTATATGCAGAGCTGTGCCACCATCACCACAACCTAACTGTAGAACATTTTCATCAAGAAAAAGAGAACATTTCCAACACTGAAAAAGAAACTACATTAAAAACACAGAAAAGAAGAAGAAGAAGAAGAAACTTCATCCCCTTTAGCATTCATCCCCTGTCCCCCACCAACACCAGCCACTGGCAGCCACTAATCTACTATCTGCATGTAGATTTGACTCTTCTGGAGATTTCATAAAAATGTCTTATACAATATGTGGTCTGTGACTGCCTTCCTTCACTTAGCATAATATTTTTGAGGTGCATTATGTATCATTCCTTTTTATTGCTGAACTATATCCCATTAGTATGGATATACTACATTTTATTTTTCCATTCCTTGCTTAATGGACATTTGGATTGTTTCCATTTTTTCCTATGTAAGTAATGCCACTATGAACATTTGTAATGAGGTTTTGTGTGCACTTGATTCTCTTCATACATGTAGGAGTGGAATTGCTGGATATTACAGCACCTCTATGTTTAACTTTTTGAAAAACTGTCAAAACTTTTTCACAACAGATGCACCATTTTACATTCTCACCAGCAATGTATGAGGGTTCCAATTTCTCCACATACTGGCCTTGTAAATTTGGACATGTAATTTAACTTCTCTGTGGCGTTAAATAATGTAAAAGTACCTGCCTTATATTGTTGAAAGGATTAAGTGATTGGATCCAAGCATGGAACACAGTGAGGGCTATGTAATTTTTTTTTTTGGGGGGGGGGAGCGGAGTGTTACTGTAGTCTAAAGTGGAGAAATGTCATAATTCATTATGAGTTAAATTGCTTCCACTGCACTCCATCTTTCAGGGTAGCCTGACTTAACTACGGCCTCCCAGATAGTTTGGAAATATTATCCAAACTAGGATAATTGTCCATGGACAATTCTTTCAATGTTGCAGAAGTAAACAAAGTCTCTGCTCTTCTAGAATTTACATTTTAGTGGCGAAATAATCAACAAATCAACATGTAACTTCAAGCAGTGTTCACTGAAGCCGTATCAGTGCACTAACCTTTACTCTGAATCCACTGGGGTCTCCATCTAAGAATATACTTGACAGAGAGGAAGGCCTTTCTATTCCCTAAAAGGTAATGTACTTGCCAAAGAGTTAAACCATGTATTTTTTTTTTTATAAGACTTTATTTATTTATTCATGAGAGACAGAGGGAGAAGCAGGCTCCCCAAGGAGCAGGGAGCCTGATGCGGGACTCGATCCCAGGACCCCGGGATCATGACCTGAGCCGAAAGCAGACGCCCAACCATCTGAGCCACCCAGGAGCCCAAACCATGTATTTTTTTAAAAAGGTAAAAGCCTTAAGTCTCGTACAAATACAAAATGAACACGTGTCAGATATTTTATTTACTCACTTAATGAGGAAACCAGTAACATCAAACCAGTTTAAAAGGAGAGTTTAAAGTACTCATATTGTTAAATTGTGAATGGAAGATGAATTTGCAAATAGAAGCAAATGCCTTTTTCTGAGGAGCGGTAAGATTCAATGTCAAGTTCAACGGACAGGAGTATTTCCTCTTGGTATTAGTTACCTACAATAGAGCTGTACAGAGTTCTACAAAGAAAGGTGGACAGCCCATATACAATCAGGATACCCAGAAAGGTGTGTCAGACTATGGCTGGTTTTTCACTGAAGGCACCCAGTAGTCTTTTGGTCCATTTTAATGAGCTTCACAATTTTTCCCAGTAAAGCTCACTCTTATCTGTATAAACCCAGCAACCAAGCAGTTCTTCCACTTTATCTTGCTTCTGTTTTCCTCAATCCTCTTAGTTGCCTGAGTTAGGTGTTATTTCTTTGCTCCCACCAAAAAGCCCACAGAGCGAGAGAGTGTGGAAACCTAAGCCTATCCCCTCCGACAAGCCCCCCCCCCCAGTTTCCACTCCCGCAGTGACGAAGGCCCCCGGGCGGGGACTAGCAACGCCCCTTTCCCCCTGGCACCGCCCCCGGCCAGCCAAATAATCGAGCAGCGCGCAAAGGTCACGTGAGCAGTCGCAGTCCCGTGACGCCTCCGGAGCAGAACGTGGCAGACATCACTCAAAAAAGTCCTTCATGCCCGTTTTTTGCCACCAACCTATCTCGTCTCTGCCTCTACGCATTAAATGCCTCTTTTCTTGCCGCTCTCGTCCCAGGGATGGTAAACTACCAGGTTACCCCGAACCTTTCTAGGCCTTCGAGCCAGCTCTTGCCCTCGCGTAAGAGGCGGGCCTCCTTTAGCGCTAAAGGGACTCGCACTTCTGATTGGGCGTGACGTCTTGTCAATCTCCAAGTTTTCCCAATCAGGGGCCGAGTCCACCCCGCTTTCCGCTCTTCCATTGGCCTGTGTGCGGGGAAGGTGGAGGAAGAGGGGTAAACCGAGGTCGCGCGAGAGCGGCGCTCGGCACTCAGTGCGCAGGTGCAAGGAGCTGGCTGGGGCCCGGGCCGGGGGCGGGCTAGAAGACGCGTCGGTTGGTTTTGGAGGCTGTGGCGGAGCTATCTGGGTTCGACTTCTGGGCGGAAAGCGTTTGTCAGGGGCACATCCTAGAACGAAGGTTGTGAGATTCCCGATGGTGTCCATGACTTTCAAACGGAGCCGCAGCGACCGGTTCTACAGCACCCGGTGCTGCGGCTGTTGCCATGTCCGCACCGGGACGATCATCCTGGGGACCTGGTACATGGTAAGGGCGGGCGGGGCTGGAGGGTTGGGGCCCAGGGGAATGCGCATGAGCGGGAAGTGGGGGAGCCAGGTCTGAAATGAAGGGAGTGTTCACTGGGAGGGGGTGGGACTGAAAACGGGGTCTTGGGTGGGGCGAGAAGGCATAAGGGAGCCTCTTTTTAGGGTGCTATAACTTTGAGGGAGGGGACTGTGGCCAGGAATCGGAGTGGGGGTGGGTAGGAAGGGGGAGATTGTTCCTCGGCTCCAATTAGAGGAGAAAATCGGGGTGGGGAGAAGCGGGGGCGTTGTGGGCGGGCGAGGGGGGCATGGAGAATAGGGGTAGGTGGGAGAGATGAGGATACTGGGATTTGGTGGGGAGTTCTGGAAACTGCCTCATTTCGGTCTTTTTTGTAGTTCCGTGATCAGAAAGAACACTCTTCCACCTATGTTCCCTGGAGTTTTTTCCCCTACAAAACAGTTAGGAGTAGACCTAGAGAAATGCAGCCGAGTTTCGACATTGTCTTTCCTGGAAGGAAATCGAAAGGTCCAGCTGTAACGCAGTTGCCTGTGGTTCCTGGACTTTATTTATTACAGTGTGTTTGTGATGTAGGCAGAAAGGCCTCTGTTGTAAATCTGGAGATTGTCTCGGAGGCCTTACCTTTCTGCCAGGATTTACACTCGGTCGGCCTTTTCCTGGTGCAACTACCCCCTGCCCATTAGACGCTTTTTATTCCGTTTTTTAGGAGACCTTTATTGAGAGCCTTCTCTATTCTGGCCACATACACTGGCATTTCCTGGGTTCCAAGATCTGTGTAATTCTATGTCATAACCAAGTTGACAGTGTTATTGATTGGTGGTTCACCAGTAATACTTTTGTGATTTCTTACCACCATCTCCAGTATCCCTACACATTGAAGCTAATTTATGACTGTTGGGATAGCTTTAGGCTATAATAATGACTTTACCGAAGCTTTGACAAACTTCTCATATTGTTGACTTCATTGGCTGCTTTCACTAGTGACTTTGTAATTGGTTGTGTTTGTGGGGTTGTTTTGGTTTGGAGGGTTGTGGCATTAGTGATACTGTATGGTTTCTGTTAACTTGCGTGAACTACAAAAAACAAAAAAGGAAAAGCTTTATCACATTCTTTTTGCCTTTCTCTGTTACCATTACTTCCTTACCCAGTGCCTTGAAATCATTACCATTTGAACAAACACCAGATGAGAATAATCTTAGTTAGGCAGATACTGTTTCATGGCCGACCCCCAGGGGACTACTTCTGACCGGGGATTATTTCTGACCGCCCTGTTTTTGCTTTATTGGTGTACATTAAAAACAACAAAACTTGAATGTGTAGGCTTATTTGCTTGTTTCTAAGTTTATTTTAGTATTTTCTGTACTTTCATATTCAGAAACATCATCTTATTGGTATAATATCAGATTTCCCCTCAAAAATTCTCTTTTGTTTTATATTTTATCTGATTTATAATATTAGACATTAATCAGTTAATGGCAATCGCATTGTATTTCTAACTTCCTTTTCTCCTACATTTTGCTAAGGATCTGGGTCTTCAGTTTCTTTTGTTTGTCCTTAGTTTTGCCTTCCATTCCCCTAAATGAATCATTCAAATCTTGAGGGTCCTCAAGCCTCTTACTCGACCCTGCCTCCCTCATCTTGAGAAGATGACCTCCCCTCCTACTGAACTGAGAAGTTGTGTCCATCAGCTGGGACTCTTGCCTGGAAACCTAATCTTCCCGTTTCCTCTCAGACCCTTCTCTCCATTCACAGAACAAAGGATTTCTAACTCCTTTTCAAGAAGGAAATAAACACCATCCCAATTTCAACCATCTGAGTATTATTGGCTGTATTTCTTTCCAGTCTTTTCTAGGCAGATTTTTTTTTTTTTTTTGGATGCTGTGGGCTCTGCTCATAAAAATGAAAGGAATAGCAGGGAAAAATACGAGTTATATACAGCAAAACCCAAAACGCAGGGAGAAAAACTTTAGTAAGGGCATTTATTTTCCATTGGAGGCACTTGATGTGAAAACATTTCACATCTCTTCCTTTTCCCCTGCTTCGGTTTTCACAATTTTAGAAGGAGGCCATACCTGTTCTTCCGTTGCATGGACTTTTGGGTTAGCAGAACATTATAAACTGCTAAAGTCAATTAGTCTGTCTTATATAAGGGATTTACTGATCATTTGCAATGTAAAAGGCTTTAGTGGACATATAAAAAGAATAAATTACAGGGACCGTTTGTTGTTATCTTTTGTATTTCTATTACCTGCCACACAAAGGCTCTCAGATGTTTCTTGTCTTGAAAGTGGTATCTGCCCTTAAGATACGGTATTAGAGATTTTTAGAGCACGTATAGGAAGATGAAACGGTACAATGACAAGAGAAGGTGATCAGTAACATCAGATTCTAATTGAAGGACTGGGAAAAGGCCATTGGTTTTGTTGGTGACTTTCAAAAGTGTAGCTTCAGTACCACAGCAATATAAAAAACAATTTCTGCCAATTGGGAAGGCATGTAACCTTTTAGAGAACAAGGCCACCTACACGAAAGTGTAGTATAATACCTCTAAACAAAGAGGACTTGTCCAAACAGTGTATTTTGTTGCTGGAAACTTCTTTACTAAGACAGAAGTAATAAGGGATTGAGTGAGGTAGAATGCCACTTCCCTCTTCCTCCCTTCCTCAATTTCAGTTGGGAGGTTATTTACGATTCTCTTTAGATTGCCTCTGTGCTGTTTGAAACCTGGGATGATGGGGGCAGCCCTCCCTCCTGCTGGGCCAAGACACTGTATCAGTCAGTCAATCTGATACAGTGTCATTGCTTTCTGGCAACTGGTCTAGTGTTGAGGCCATTCTAACACTGTGTTCTAAAGTATTCTATGGTATTAAATAGTGCAGTAGGACATAGAGAAGCTGGAGCCAGTTTTATGCACCCAGAGAGGTACCAACCCTGAAGTGTTAGCTTTTGGCGTTTTAGATTGGAAAGAAGCATAATCCACGGTTAAGGGATACAGAATTTCAGAATGAGCTCTAGTTTAAATTCTGGCATTCCTTAAATTGTTTGCTCTGTTATTTAGCCAGATGATTTCAGACAAGTTTGTTACACAGTGTAAGTTCAAATGTTCATTGAATAATTGAAAATAGGCGTACAAGTGGGTTATAGGACTGTCCTCATTCATGATTGATGTTGTTACAAGAATACATTTTGAGCATTTGTAATAATTTTAGGTCTTGGAAAGACTTAATATGTGGCTAATTTTTAATGAATGTCTCAGACATAAACAATCTGGAGTTTATAGCTGGGAGAGAAGTGAAGACAGCTTTCCTCAAGCTCTATTCCTTTCCAGCCCTCATTCCTGGTTTCTTTAAATAAGAGTAAAGCTTGTTTATATTTCAAAGTTAATATTCTTCCTCAAACACTTTTTTTTGTATGCCTCAGTACTTTTGCATGTGCTATCTCTTCTCCCCCTCCCCCAAGTCACTTTTTAAAAACTTTTTTATTTTATTTTTTTATTTTTTTTATTTTTTAAAGATTTTATTTATTTATTTGAGACAGAGAGAATGAGAGAGACAGAGAGCACATGAGAGGGGGAAGGGTCAGAGGGAGAAGCAGGCTCCCTGCCGAGCAGGGAGCCCGATGCGGGACTCGATCCCGGGACTCCAGGATCATGACCTGAGCCGAAGGCAGTCGCTTAACCAACTGAGCCACCCAGGCGCCCCTAAAAACTTTTTTAAAGAAAATGTCAAATATAAAGAATAGCGAGATAGCATTAACATCTCCCATTTACTCATCACCCAACTGTGACTAATAACAACATTTTGCCAATTCCGTTTAATTTTTTAGTGGTTAGCTCAGATGTTTTCTTGGTGAAGCTTTTCTTGTTTCCCAGCCAGAGATATCTGATTTCCTCACTGTGTACCTAGAAAAGTTCCTACATACCACTTGTATGTGCTCATTAAATAGTACTTATTACACGATTACTAATGATTATCTTTTTATTTTTCTCCCCCACAAGATGTTCTCCTTGAGGGAAAAAGATGATAGGTCTTACTCTATAAAATGTGTGTAGTAGCTAGCTTGTTAATTAACATTTGAAGTGTTCATTAGACATTTGTAAAATTAATTGTCTCCTCCCAAAGGTAGTAGGAATAACTCATTTGTAACTGCACGTACCAGTAAACAACAAAGTTTATATGTATGTGAAACACTTAACAATTTTTAGAGATTGGCTATTTTGATCTTTACCTGCTGAGAGTGCTTCACTGAGTCGCTCCGAGTGCAGCCTGCCTGCCTGTGAGACCCTTATCAGGATGCCCTGAAGCACGTACATTCTTTTAATTATAGTCTCAGCAGATACTGGGTTGTGGCAGAATCCGTGGGAACCTAAAGAATAATGATTTAAAACAAAAACCAGCTCCCCGAGAATGTTCTGGGATGGGTGTGGCAGTGAGATGAGAAAGGGAAGAGGAATTCCTTTCTGGAGGCTGAGTACTTCATGGGTCTGATAACTGTAACAAGTAAAATCTACACATCTGGTTTTTGTAATTTGTTTACTTATACAAGGTGTGCAAAGGCTTGCAAAAATAATGCAAACCATATTTGACCCAATAAATTTACAGGACTCCTTCCACATTGAATGGTATGTCCATAGTTCATACCATTGACATATTTACTGTATTCTGTACCTCCATATTGTGAGGTTTAGAAGTTAATCATTATTGTAATTACATTTTTGTTTTATTTCCTGAATAAATAAAAGGAAAAAAATCAATTGGGAATAAAGATTCTGAAATTAATTAAACTACTTGCTCTTTTCAGAGAAATTTTGTATCAGAAATTTTATATTGTAAGGCTGTAAAATTGATTTTTTTTTTTTTAAATGCTCTGTGGAACTTAGTAGAAATATCGACTGTAATCAAAAGTAAATAGCACAGGACCGGAATAGGAGCACAGGATGGGTGCTCAGTTTAAGATCACAAGGATGGATTTTCCAGGTTAATACTTTAAAATGTAAGGTGAAGTTCTAATGAAATATAGTGATCTAATGGAATATAATTAACTCAGTGAAGATTCGAATTGTGTGAGCTTTAAAGAAGTAACACTGCAATTTATTTTTTCATTTCTTGGTCCTTTTGATTAGAGCTATGATTTTTGTTTAATACTCAGGGTTGTGACAGTGAAGTGAAATTTGAATTGTCACTAATACTACAAGAAGATAATAGTGGATGAATCTGGCTTATCCATGTAAGAGGAAATAGATGCTATAAGTCCTATGTGCAATAAAAATATTTAGGAAGGGAAAATTAAACTCCTAAATATTTTTGGTTGTGTCATTTCCTTCATTTAGTCATTGAGTTTGTTTTTCTTGATATGAGAATGTTTTTTCTGTACTGTGCAGAGCTTTTTTAACTATGACTGTATTGTGGTTAGCAAAGAATAATTTGCTGAATTGATTTCAGACTGATTTTCGTACACAGAATCTATGAGGTTTAGGTAGATATATCTAATCGCTCAATAATTAATTCACCTGGTTGGATGAACTACTCATACACGGTAGCCAAAACCCATTGCAATGAAGATGGAAAAAATCAGGCTTCAACCAGGGAGCCACCCTTGCAAATATGATTGTCCTTTGTAAGACCTTTCAGGAGTTGGAGGATAAAGTACCTTGCTTTTGAGCATTGCATGTTACTGAACATCTTTACTTGGACAGTAGAGTATAAACATCTTATAACCTTAGATAATAGTTTCTTCTGGAGAGACCTCAAAACAGGAGTTGCTTAGGGGCGCCTGGGTGGCTCAGTCGTTGGGCGCCTGCCTTCGGCTCAGGTCATGATCCCAGGGTCCTGGGATCGAGCCCCGCATCGGGCTCCCTGCTCGGCGGGCAGCCTGCTTCTCCCTCTCCCACTCCCCCTGCTTGTGTTCCCTCTCTCGCTGTGTCTCTCTCTGTCAAATAAATAAAAACAAAAATATTTAAAAAAACAAAACAAAACAGGAGTTGCTTAGGAATGGGTATAAGTAATCATGTGGTGCTCCGAAGCAGGTTGTCCTAAAAAGAAACAGGTTTGTATCCTAGCTTTCTCCTCTACCATATCAGTGAACTTACCACAAGTTATTTCACTTGCTGAAACTTAGTTTCCTCGTCTGCAAATGGGCTTTAGTAATATTTTCTTCACCAGGTTGTTGTGAGGAATGAGTGAAGTAATATATGTGAATATGCCTGGTATATAGTATATCCTCAGTAAATGTCAGTTGATCTGAATTTGGTATTGTGACATTGTTTAGATCTCCTAATCTTATTGAATGATAAAACTTGGGTTGCTTGTCTTAGAGAATGTGAAGTGCCTTCAACTGAGAAGCTGTTATTTTTCATTCAGGACAAACAGGAGAGAGCTACCTAACAGTTTGTTTAAAGTACTGTTGATGATAAAGCTCTAATGTTTCTTAAAAATACCAAATACTCAGATTTTCGCAAAAGGAAGAGGACAGTTTCGGTGAACTTTTAGATGGGGAAGCCTAACTCCAGTCCTAGGTGGTTTTCTGTATTGAATCATTAACGGGACTGTTTTTGAGCACCTCAGGGAAGGGGTGCCTCCTGGGCTGCTGCAGGGATTCACTAACCACTGGAGGCATAAATAATTCCTTCTTGAAATAGAGTTACAACCTTGGTAAATTAGGAGAATTCACCAGATATTACGATGGAATTTTGGCAAGAAGTTTGACAAAGACTCAAGATGTTTCTCTGAAAGTGATAAAGAATTTTATTCAAAGATTGCTGGTTAATGGGAAGAGGACAACCTCTGACACCTCCTGTGCTTGGCCCAGTTCTCTTTTACTAGTGACTGAGATGGAGATACTGATTACATGCCGACCATATTTTCAAATAATGAAAGCTAAAAGAGATAGGAAATCTGTAGGGTATTCCAAATCTAGATCCAGAACATCTTGACAGGCAAGAATATATACAGTGAAATTCCGTTGCAAATGTATAAAGGCTTATGCTTGGGCCTCTGAATCTAACCGTACAGGTTCAGGTGGTAGCTTAGCAGGATCAAGTGTGAAAAGAATTAAGGGTGGGAGTTACTCTGACACGACATTCAAAAAATTTATGAAGCCAGTACGATTTCAGGCTGTGCTAGTTGAAATTTGTTAGCTTAGACTGTAGGAACTGAGATCCCTGTGTGCTCTGACCAGGCTGATCTTACCTCATTTTCATGATATGTCCCACAAACTGGAGTCTGTGTATAGAGGAGAGCAGAAGGAGGTAGTGAGGTAGCTGGACAGTGTTAAACCATTAGAGAAATGGTGGAAGTACCTGAATGTTTATTCTAGAAAAGATTATTTGACGGCCTGTGTCAGCTCCCCTTAGGTGTTAGAGGTGCACTCACTCAAAAAGGGGAGCACATTATTTCAAAAGGTAGAATTAAGGACAGTAGGCGAAAGTCAAAGTGAGCTAGTTAAAATCTTGGAAAGTCTTTTAAGCATTTGAGTCAGGCCTAAGAGGAAATGAAATAGTTTTCTATCATTAGATAGGACATACTGTAGAGGAGTGTCAGGCTTATCTGATGGATCACTATTTACTTAACTGATGGCTATTATATATATCTGATGGATAAGTATATTGGAGAACTGTAGTTTCTTCAAGCCCAGGAATTCTGAGATTGGTGTATGAATAAATACATGACTGAACACAAACACTTTGTAATGATTCCTTTTAATTGTTTTGCCATTTATTAACATAGGTTCAGTCATGTTTAAGTTTATACTTTAAGAAATACTGACTTTTAGGGTGGTATTGCATATTTTATCTACAGGTAGTCTGCTACTGTTTTCTGTCTTTGTTAACTCCAAGTAAAACAGGTTAAACATGGGAAGACCTCTGAAGATTGTGGTGAGGACTGTTTCCTGATTAATAATATAATGGATAACATCTTATCTTTCACAGGTGGTAAACCTGTTGATGGCAGTTTTGCTGACTGTGGAAGTAACTCATCCAAACTCCTTGCCAGCTGTCAACATTCAGTATGAAGTCATTGGCAATTACTATTCATTGGAGAGAATGGCTGGTATGTTTTTAGTTGGAAATACCTCCTGCTCATCACACACACACACACACAACACAGATTATTTAGAGGATTGATTAAATTATATTTAAGTTACTCTACTTGCTGAGGCGTAAAAGTGTTTTTGTGGGTTTTTCAAAGATACTCAGTGAGAATTGTAATTGAGCACTTCTGGCCAGAAAATGTTAAGGACTACCAGAAGATTTTTTGAGAAATGTACATTGTATACCTTGATTCTTGTCAGTGCTGTGGAGAGAAGAAGAAATTACAAAAAGACTTGTAAGCCTTTAAGGTCAGCTGGCAAGTGTACTAGAGGATGGGAGCAAATAGGCTTACAGGAAAATAGGAAATACGAATTATTGGAATATTTGCTGATACCTTTTGCCAAGGGTCACAGTTCTAAATATATTTCAATCATTTAGATGAAGGAAGATGATATTGGAGTTAAAAATAGAAGACATTCATGGAAATTGCTTTTTTAAACCTGTTTATTCTCTGATAGCATTTTCATTATCTAGCTTTCTCTGAAATAAGGGTGCAGAAAGATTCTAGTTAAGATTTTATATTGGGGGGTGGCTGGGTGGCTCAGTCGTTAAGTGTCTGCCTTCAGCTCAGGTCATGATCCCAGGGTCCTGGGATCGAGCCCCATATCGGGCACCCTGCTCGGCAGGAAGCGTGCTTCTCCCTCTCCCACTCCCCTTGCTTGTGTTCCCTCTTTCACTGTGTCTCTCTCTCTCAAATAAATAAATAAAATCTTAAAAAAAAAAAAAAAAGATTTTATATTGGGCACCTGGGTGGCTCAGTCCATTAAGTGTCTCCCTTCACCTCTGGTCATGATCCCAGGGTCTTGGGATCAAGTCCTGCATCTGGCTCCCTGCTCAGCGGGGAGTCTGCTACTCCCTCTACCCTCCCGCCCCCGTTCATGATCGATCTCTCTCTCCCTCAAATAAATAATAAATAAAAAATAGAAAAGATTTTATTTTATAAATGTTAGAAATGTAGTATTTGAACAGAAAATTATGCCTCAAATTTTCAGTGCAAAGTTTTTTGCATGTTTAAAATATCACTTCAGAAAAATGTTCGGAGTACTCGTGTGTATTTATAATGTTACAGGATCTAGGTTATTTTTAGGTTTATTAGCTTTTATTATAAATTCTTGAGCTTCGTTACATTTATGATCTTCTCTGATAAATTTATCAAGTGGTTTTTAAAACAAATTTGGTTGTTAATTCACATAATTCACTCACTGTCTACAGGGCTAACTGCTGTTTCTAGGATTCAAGTAGAGTTTTGTGGCCATCTGTTGACATTATAGTATGAAAACACTAACAGTTGTTTAAACTGTGTTCAAGTGCTTTTTAAATGAGTCTACTGATTGTCTATTCAGATATATATAATCCTTTAATTCTGTGGTTAAATGCGATAAAAGAGATACCAAGAACATACTAGAAACATCCCTCCTGGTGTTTGTTTTTTCTTCCCAAGTTAGTCTATTTCTGTTTAAAAACCGAAATACAATAATGAATAAAACGTTAGTTTTTAATGGCTATTTTTGGTACTTTAGGCTGTAAAATTACGTAAAACCTGATGTCAGCATTTTTTCAGCATGCAGTGTCAGCATGTGTTTCTCTTAAAATCAAGGTGTAGGAAAAGATTTATGGTTATTGACATTCTTGTAGGTCTGTACAACCGGCTGCCTTGGCTAGAGCTGCAGGGATGGAGTCACGGGTTTCCTGAATGGTCTGTGAGCGCTGTGCCTGCTATAGAGAGAATCAGATATATTCGTTATCATACTAGTGTTGATTATAATTCTGCCAAGGCCCCCTATTCTTGACAGAATATAAAAATGCATAGCACTTGGTCATATGGTAGTTTGTGTGTCTCTTTGCAGGTGGAAAGTTGATTTTCCCATGACCCAGTGTTATAATGGCAAGTTAAGTTCTGATCATTGGCCTGCCAGCGGATTTTATTGATTTATTTTTTTATAGCCTTTATTTATTTATTTTATTTTTTTAAAGGTTATTTATTTGACAGAAAGAGACAGAGAGGGAACACAAGCAGGGGGAGTGGGAGAGGGAGAAGCAGGCTTCCTGCTGAGCAGAGAGCCCAATGCAGGGCTTGCTGGGCTCCATCCAGGACCCTGGGATTATGACCTGAGCCGAAGGCAGACGCTTAATGACTGAGCCACCCAGGCGCCCCAAGATTATTTTTTTGAGAGAGAGAGAGAGAGCACGCACAAGCTGGGGGAGGGGCAGAGGGAGAGGGAGAAGCAGACTCTCCGCTTAGCAGGGAGCCCAACGCGGGGCTCCATCCCAGGACCCTGAGATTACGACCTGAGCCGAAGGCAGACACTTACTTAACCGTCTGAGCCACCCAGATGCCCTGGCCTGCTGGCTGATTTTAAATAATAAGGTTCATGGTTATTTTTAATCAGCTAAACAGAATACGACATTCAATGTATATGAAATGCTTCTGCAACATATACAAGCTGTTTTTCAAATACGAATTTAACTTTATATTCACGCTGGTAATGGGTGAACACTTGGGGCCCCCTGGAGAAAGTTCTTAAATGTGGTGGCTGGAAACCGGAGGTTCACATCTGGGTATTTAGCCCTCATATTTTGTTTGCTTTATTGACTCACAAATACTGGAGCATCTCTTGTTCTCGGTATTATATATGTATTTTTCACCCGTCATCCCATTTCTCCCCTATATGGCTATAGGGCATCTAGAGGATATTCTCTATCCTCTAGAAAAATTTAAAGAGGGCTCTTCTTACCTAATATAGTGCCATATATTGATGTTTGTACTGCCAAGTGACAAGATGGTACATGACATTTATCTAATAGTGGGAATGTTTGGCAATTATTCAAACATCCGTTATTATTAGCACCCTTCTGGTTCTTAATCTCTATCCAGAGTCAAAGAATTAACTTTAAATCTGTGCTAAGAAACTCAAGTCGAGTGTGACTTAATATTGTTGAGATTACTCTGGTGTTTTGTGAGGCAATTAATGAACTTGGATAATGTAGAGGAAGGGGACAACCTGAGAAGGAGGTGGGGAACAAAGAAAAGGCCTGTAAAGTATCAGAGAAATCATGAAGAGGGGATGGGGAGCAGCGAGTTCACATGTTGGGATGAGGGAGAGGAGGTTAGTGGAGAACCTTGAATTTCTGATTGTGTAGTTTATCTGAGGTTAGAGGGGGCAGCTGTAATGCTCTGTGTTTAATATATTTGTGTCTTTCAAACAAATACCAGCTTTTCCCTCGTGTGGAACCCTGCTTTGCTCACAAGACCCAACTTGTGTCATTTCGTATTTTTTTCCTGATTCCCCCGGGAAAGCTAATTGTTTCTGCTTCTGTTGTAGCACTTTGCCACATTGGATTATAATTCTCTGTTTGCACACCTTCAGACTCTGGGCAGAGATCTGTCTCTTTAGCTGAGTGACTGGTTGATGATAAAAGTCAGTGAGTTGTAGCCAATTTAATAAACAAAAACAAAGGCGTGAGTTCGTCAAATGTCATTACTTAATGCCGAGACAGATTTTTTTTTTTTAACACGCTTGGTCTTAGATTTTTTCATAGCCAATCTTGAAAATACTCATTTTTTAAGCTAGCTTTAAAACATCATTTTGTCATGAAGAGTTTTGTTCTTTTTGTTATGTTTGTTATGTAAGTAGCTTAATTAGATTTTTGTTTTTGTTTTCTTAGATAATGCCTGTGTTCTTTTTGCCATCTCTGTTCTTATGTTTATAATCAGTTCAATGCTGGTATATGGAGCAATTTCTGTAAGTATTCTATATTTTCGACTTTTAGAGTTTGACCTTTACTGAGTGGTACTTAATAATTTCATATTTATGTTGTGATGTTGTGGTTGTTATTTTTGTCTTCAGTATCAAGTGGGTTGGCTGATTCCATTCTTATGTTACCGGCTTTTTGACTTCGTTCTCAGTTGCCTGGTTGCTATCAGTTCTCTCACTTACTTGCCAAGAATCAAAGAGTATCTGGATCAATTAGTAAGTGTGTATGCTAATTAAACCTTTTTTCTTTATTTTAAGTAAAATATTTAAATAGAAAATTTGAGTCAGCTTTAGGTACTATTTTTATTTTATTTTAATCTACCTACTTCTTTAAAGTGTTTTAAAATAATTATTACTTCTCTTAATTACCATGTTGAAACCAGTAAGATACAGGTAGAATATCCTCT
Organism: Neomonachus schauinslandi; assembly: GCF_002201575.2. Taxonomy (NCBI): domain Eukaryota; kingdom Metazoa; phylum Chordata; class Mammalia; order Carnivora; family Phocidae; genus Neomonachus; species Neomonachus schauinslandi. The sequence goes on along the minus strand of NC_058412.1, from coordinate 15,220,615 downwards.
AACTAGTACCATTTGAATATTCCAGTGTTAAAAGTCTCTAAAGATGGATATCACAGAACGTTAAGGAGTAGTTCAACTTTTGTTTTGAGTATACTAGTAGTATAATAATTTGGCTCTAGAGGTTTCTCCCTCTCTTCGAAAGTAGAGCATTCCTGTGAAATCTTATTTAAGCAGAAATGTTGTAAATGTTTATTCCCAGACCCCCCAAATAATCTTCTTAGTCTTTTCTGATACCCAAGGGCACACCTTGCTAACGGATGCACAAAACAAAGTGCGGTAAAGCACGGATGCTCACAGACTCCGTTCACCCCTCTGGCGGTTGGACGCTGAGACGCTGGGCGGGGCTCTCAGGGAGGGGGCGGGGCGGGCTCTCAGGGAAGGGGTGGGGCGAGGCTCTCAGGGAAGGAGCTCTCAGGGAAGG
>NC_058412.1:14988019-15220184 GCF_002201575.2 Neomonachus schauinslandi | reverse complement strand
GGGAAGGGGTGGGGCGAGGCTCTCAGGGAAGGAGCTCTCAGGGAAGGCGCTGGGTGGGGCTCTCAGGGAAGGAGCTCTCAGGCAAGGCGCTGGGCGGGCTGCTCTCATTGGGGTGTGCGCTGTCACTCCCAGTAGCTTGCTTCCAGACAGACGCTGGATGCTCTTGCTCTAACCCCTTTTTTCTTTGTAGGCATCCATAGCTAATACTTGAATGCTTACTGTGTCTTTCACTCTATTTGAGGCAAATCGTTGGTGAATAGTGTAGGTACAAACATAGCTTCCCTCTTTCTGAGGAGCAGCCCATGGATTGGGGGAGTTAAGAGGTTATCTGTGATAACGAACTGGAACTGTCCACTGCACCATTAAGTGCGGAGCTTAGATTAGTGCTGTATGATGAAGCGGCAGGGAACCTTCTGGGCTGGAGTAAGATCTGGAAGGAGGCATGGAGTCCAGAAAAATAAAAGTTCATTTAAAAAATGCTGTCTTGGGGCGCCTGGGTGGCTCAGTCGTTAAGCGTCTGCCTTCGGCTCAGGTCATGATCTCAGGGTCCTGGGATCAAGCCCTGCATCGGGCTCCCTGCTCAGCGGGGAGCCTGCTTCTCCCTCTCCCACTCCCCCTGCTTGTGTTCCCTCTCTCGCTGTGTCTCTCTCTGTCAAATAAAAAATCTTAAAAAAAAAAAAAAATGCTGTCTTTTAGGAATTTTCTCCCTGCTTCCAGATTTCCTGAATAGTCCATCTTGCATACCACAAATTTACCATTTGTTCAGAAAACATTTGGTGGTTGCTTCTTATGTGCAAGGCACTCTGCTGCATTCTTGGGATACATCAGTAGAACTTACTTGCTAGTGAAGGAATTGGAAAATTGACAGTTACTGCATTAAAACTGGTAAAAAGCTGTGAAGGGAAGGTAGGCTGCGCGAGTGAATGTCACAGAGCTGTCAGATGTGGGCTGGGAGCAATTCACTCTTGAATTGCACTCAAGAGTCTGAGTAGGAATTAAGACAGGGAAGATACAGAAGCAGAGGTCACAAAGACCCCTCGAGGTGGGAAGGAACATTCTACGTGTAGTCAGAGGACTGTAAGGTGACCGTGGTGGCTGGCACATAGATTAAGTGAGGGAAGCAAAGCAGCAGTGATGAGTGGGAGAGAAGCAGCTGGGGACAGGGCCTAGTGTCCAGGTTGGCCATGGTCAGAAGTTTCCTCATTCTAGATCTCTCTTGTCATGTCTGGCTGAAAAATTGCAAACCTCCTGAATAAAAGCTCTAGCATTCCCCCATGAACCGGTCCCATTCAGTTTTTGTCTTTCTATTTATAAATGAAGGCTTAAAGAACAGTTTTGTCCCAAGGAGACACTTAGCTAGGGTTTGGAGTTGGTGTGTGGGTACTTTTCTTCTTTTTCTTTTTTGGTCCTTTGGGGTTTTTGCATGCTGCTTTTTTATAAAAATTATTTGGGCTTTTGTGTTGACATTTCCAGTAAAAACATGTTTTCAAAAATTAGATGAGTTTTAAAGGAGAACATTAGAAAGAATTTTTTTTGCTATTCCTTTTACAGACCCCAGTGGTTTCTCCCCTCTGTTATATTCATTTGGTCTCTCAGACTGGCAAGTACCTTCTTCTTTGGCCAGCTTGTAAATCCTTAATTATTTTTTCGTAATGCCCTTCTGGAACCCAGCTCATTGCCTTGTACACGATAAATGCTAAATAAATATTTGAGTAAATAAAGTTGACCCTTCGCAGTAGAATGTAGTATGTCTGCAGTGAATTACAGAGGTTTGCTGTTTTTATAACCAGGGGCGTGCCTTCTTTTTCCCCTTTCTGATGAGCATTGAGACTGATGACTGGCTTTTAGAAAAATGAATTTCCCGAGATAGGACTAAATGACCCATGGAACTTAGATAAGTCTTAGCACCTCCTGACTTGGTGACTCAGGGACAAATCTACAGTTGTATACAGGAGATAGTGGTTTTCCAAAGGCCAGAAAGATGTAGAATAGTGAAAAGTAGAGGATGAGCTCTTCTCTTTGGACAGCAGTATTCAAATATGTTTTAAGTGTTCAGTGGCATGTATTAATGATGATGAGGCTTAAAGGTACCATGAGTTAAATTCTGTTTATAAGTTTTTATTGGAAATCAGTTCTGACTTCGGTGCCTTTTCTTTGTATTTTTAAGATGCTCTCTAGACTATCATGAAGTGCAAGTGCCATAGCTGAATGATGAGTGTGTGTGTTTAATTAATAAACTTCATGGTTTAGAGCAGTTTTAGGTTAACAGCAAAACTGAATTGGAAAGTGCCCCCCCCACCTCCCCCACTGTCCACATCCCAAACCATAGTGGTCCATTTGTTACAAGTGATGGGCCTGCATGACACATCATTATCACCCAGAGTTCATAGTTTACTCGAGGGTACACTTGTGGTGTACATTCTGTAGGTTTGGACAAGTGTGTAAAGTAGTCACTGTGTGGTATCAAACAGAATAGTTTCACTGCCCTAAAAATCCTCTCTACTTTGCCTGCTCACCTCTCCCTCCCCCCCCCCCGCCTTTTTTTTTAATAGCCCGATTTTCCCTACAAAGATGACCTCCTGGCATTGGACTCCAGCTGTCTCCTCTTCCTTGTTCTTGTGTTCTTCGCCTCATTCATCATTTTTAAGGTGAGTTGCTGACTAAATGTTTGGGCAGCCAGTTAGACTGTGGCACAGTTCGTCTAAAACATTTTTGTTGCCTTTTCTCCTTATAGTTCACTGTTAGGGGACAGTGTTCTGACATAGCAGTAAAGGTAACTTCTGGGGGATGTCCTCCCTCTTGTTTCTGGAGAGTGGTTGGAATTCCAGGATCCTTCCTAAGTGTAAGGAACGTCATGTTTTTGGATCAACAGATCAATGATTTGATTGAAAATCTGTTAAAATTCCAAAGGTTCAGAGACAGAATTTCTTTTGCAGCACAGTGGTTATCAGACCTGAATTAAAACCCTAGTTCTGGTTTCTCTGTAAAATGCTATCAATAAGACTTGTGATATTAAGTGTGAGCAGGTAGGGAAAGGGCCTGGCCTGTGCTAGGTTCAAATGGATGTATGTTCCCTTCTCCATGGAGCACATGTGGGGGAAAGCATAAGCCACCTTAATTTTAGAGCAGGTAGTCTGTTGAGTTTCTAGCATATGGAAATTTTGTTTGCCTCTTTCAGGTGTATCTAATCAACTGTGTTTGGAACTGCTATAAGTATATTAACAACAGAAACATGCCAGAGATCGCTGTGTACCCTGCCTTTGAAGCACCCCCGCAGGTGAATGACCGTTTTAATATAGGAAATCTTTAGTAGCCATTCTTGATTATTCTCAAGAGCTTAGATCTTGACTTCCTCTTCAATGCCGTATGTATGGTTCGGGCATGGATAGCTTACATCCGCAAGATTCAGCGTTTCCCTTTGGAAACCTGGGTGTGTGGGTGAGGGGCCTCCTGCACTGCTCGTTCAGCTTCACTCCTAGGGAGTCTCCAAGATGGTTGCATTTGCAGGGGAGATCAGACAGGAAACAGCCGTGTGAACCATATCAGGCTCGTGGCTTCTGGAACTTCTAAGGATGGGGTACTGTCATGGGCAGCTTGTGTTGCTTTCAAAAAACATCCACATGATCGAAAGGGGAAGCTGGTTTTTCTGTGGGGAGATGAATGCAGTGGGTTCCGTGAGTCTATGGGGAGGCCTACTTCAAGGGCCCTTTAGTTGCTGCTGTATTAGCTCTTCCCGGTTTTCAATATGTAGAATGTATGTGGCCCATGTAGGGCCAGCCTGTCACACTTGGAGACACTTGGGTTGGAATGTCACTCCTGCACAGATGTGCCCTTTACCCTAGAAGAAATGATAGAAGGGCCTGATCCTTTGATTATAGATTCTGATGAAATCCAGGATCCAGTATCTTATTGGAGGTTTCCTTTAGTGTAGTTCCGTGATGCCCTTAACCTGGATTTGCAGCCCCTGAGGCACTGGTACTTTGTCAGTCACGCTGTGGAGGGGGAGGAGAGAGCCCTGTCACCTACTTCCTTTCCTGTCAAGGTGTCCTGGTAGCCTCAGGGTCTGTTCAGAAGCAAAATTCTGCCCCTCTCCCCTCCATCCCTCTGTCTTTAGCAGTTTTGGATCAGACAGCTCACCTCCAGTTACCAGTCCTCTCTACGCTCAGGAACTTTTCAGCTCACAAATTCCTCAGCTAAAATCTGAAAGCTGAATTATTCCAGGTAGGATTGTAAAGATGCTTTAAGTCAATATAATTTTTTTCTCTCTTCAGTATGTTTTGCCAACCTATGAAATGGCCGTGAAGCTGCCCGAGAAGGAGCCGCCGCCTCCTTACGTACCTGCCTGAGGAGATCCTGCCTTTGTCAATAAACCCTATACCAGCTTTTGTCTCGTTTATTGTACAAGATGCTGCAGTGCAGGACTCTTCAGACTTGTTTGATATAAAATTCGTTTTCCTTTGTTGAAGCATTTATTTTCAAACACTAACAAGCTCTTTGGACATCTGTTCAAAGTCTGTTTTTTTTTTTTGTCAAGTCTATACATTTTAATAGTTTTTGGAGACAATCTAGGTTAAGCAAGAGCAAAGTGCCATTGTTTGCCTTTAATGGGGGGTGGGATGGGGGTATTCTCTACACATTTTCTTTTTTAACTTTGCACTTTCTTTATATAATAGTTTGCATTTTGGTTATTTGCTGCCCTGGATACTTTCAGGAAGAATGACTTAAATATTCAGGGTGAGTGAGTTGGATATAAGATCTGAAGTTTTCAGCTATGAAAACAGGAAAAATACATAACCTTTTAACTTGACTGTGGAAGATGTTGGTTGCATGTTTCTAACTTGTATGTGTTTCCATCTTTGTGATAAGATGCTTTAATAAATCTCTTAAATATTTACTGTTGTCATTTTTTAGAAAGTCCATTACCCTTTTTTGGTAGATAGAATTTAACATCTTCCATTACAGTAAACTCAGACTGTCAGGGTCTTTTGGTACTTTGAGAATACAATGCGGCTTAATTAGAAAGCATTTCTTTAGTCCAGTAACTCAAATCTTACTTAACGTTATGGTGAAGATATTACTTGAATCACAGGCCAGAAATTACTGATGGTTTGTTAGAAAAATTATATGATGAGGGTAGCAAGCTGTCTTTTTATGTAGAGATCATTTAGTATTTAGGTAATGAGTTCATCAAGAATAATTCAATAGGTGCGCCTGGGTGGCTCAGCCATTTAAAAAGTGCCTGCCTTCAGCTCAGGTCATGACCCGGAGTCCTGGGATCGAGCCCTGCATGGGGCTCCCTGCCCAGCGGGGAGCGTGCTTCTCCCTCTCCCTCTCCCTGTCGCTCCCCTTGCTTGTGCTCTCTTTCTCTCTGTCAAATGAAAAAATAAAAATCCTAAAAAAGAATTCAGTAGTTCAAGAATAATTGAAAAATATATCAGTTGACCTTCAGAGTGGAGCCAAAGAGAAAGCAAACTGTGCTTATATGCACAACTAAAACTTTTCTCCTAAAACTACTCCACCTTGCATCTTGCTAAGAATGTAGTAGTAGTGGCCTTGCTCACATCGACCATATAGACACATGAGCGTATTTTACACATTTCTTAAAGGGTTAATGGAATTGTTTGGCTGCAGTCTCACTTTTATAAACACCTGCCACCACCAAAATAAAGTGTAAACTTTATATTTAGAAAGGACGTACAGTTGTGTCTGGGAGTATACCCAGTTTCGGGTAATATAAGATATTTTACTGATCTTATGATTTTAGAACATTTCAAAATCATAACTTTTCTGGGCTAGGTCTCACTTTGTTTCTTTATAAAAACTGAAAAAGAAATCTTAGAGATCCATCAAGTTACCTTAGTTATTACTGTTGATTTAATTGTGTTGTCTGTTAAGATCATGCTAAGCAGTGTTTAGATATTAACCAAACTCTTAATTAGCTCTTTATTAATGGTGGGATTACATCAAAATGTGAACACATCAGGACCCTGACTTGGTGGGGCTCCTTTTAGGGCTGGGGGTGGGAGTGGCATTTGCCTGTAATCCATAGCCAAGCTCGGTGGGCCCAACTGGGCATTGTTCCTCCTGGAGTGGAAATGGTGGGCCATAATGACTTAATCACGACTTTATTTGGAGCAGGTTTATCTTCTGGAAAAGGACACAGGCCTTGGACTTCATGGAGGACAGTCACAATGTGTTAAACCCAGTCATTTTCCCTAAGGCAGGGGAAAAACTTAGATTGTTAAGGGGTCATGTTTCCAGTAAAGGGAAATTTGTCATATAACAGTTAAATATCCTCCTGAACATGCCAAAATTGTTTGCCTTAAAAAGGTAAATTCCCTCTGCTAGTTTTGCAGAAAAATGTTAGTAGACTAGTATATTTGATTCTAAAATTCAGGTAGAGATAACACTGAAAGATAAATGTTTAGGCGTTTGGCCTTGTTTTTTAAAATAGGAAGCAACTCCAGCTTAAGTAAGGAGCTCATAAATCTCACCATTCTGACTTGAGTTTGGCACTGCTTCTGATATTCCCATAATAAAGTCTCATGAGATCCTGATGCCTTCCTAAATCACAAAGTCCTGTTATATTTGCTTTTTTAAAAAAAATATTTATCCATCAGCAGACAGAGTGCAAGCTTGGGGGGAGGCAGAGGGAGAGGGAGAATCCCAAGCAGACTCCCCGATGAGTATGAGTGCAGAGTCCCAACGTGGGGCTCGATCCCAGGACACTGAGATCATAACCTGAGCTGAAATCAAGAGCCGGACGCTCAACTAAGTAAGCCACCCAGGTGCCCCCCTGTTAAACTTTCTAACCTCAGTTTTGGTTTTTATCATCCAACATTGTTGACTACCCAACCTCTTGGCTTTCACAACTTTTCACTGAGTTTTGCCTATCTTTGTCATCTGTTTGGTTTCTTTTTGTAGCTTTTTCACCTCCATCTGCTTTGTCCACTCTGTGCTCCGGTTTTGGCCTTCTTGCTTCACATTCTCAACATTTACTTATATGAATGTGGCTAGCTGTAAAAGCTCCATAAAGTTCCAGGTGTTTCTGAGGCCTATGAAACAAAACTTGAGCCCTGTGAGGCCCTTGTTTCCAAAATTGAGCTCACTGGAGCATGCATTTTCTCTGGCATTATTAGCACATTTGACGTAATGGAAAGAGGATGGTGTTAGGGATTATCTGCTGGGTTCAGTACCCAATTCACACTCTAACCCTGAGCAAAAGTTTAACTCAACTGATATATTTTGAGCCTGTACTTTGCTCCAAGTGCAAGAGACACAGTGATGGGCAAAACAGTAAAAACAAAACAAAACAAAAACCAAAAAAACCCTCCTTGGTCTCCTTTTAGTGGGGAGAGACAGATGATTTAAAACGATATAGTAAGTTAGTGACAGAGCTACGGAGAGAAGGAGACAAGAAAGGGGATGGGGTGGGTACAGTTTTTTTTTTTTTTTTAAAGATTTTATTTATTCATTTGAGACAGAGAGAATGAGATACAGAGAGCATGAAAGGGAGGAGGGTCAGAGGGAGAAGCAGACTCCCTGCCAAGCAGGGAGCCCGATGCGGGACTCGATCCCGGGACTCCAGGATCATGACCTGAGCCGAAGGCAGTCGCTTAACCAACTGAGCCACCCAGGCGCCCTGGGGTGGGTACAGTTTTAAAGGATGTCAGGAAAGGCTGCACTTGGAATAAGGTGACATGTGAGTGAAACCTGAAGGAGGAAGATCTTAGGCAGAGGGATATGTACTAGTGCACTAGGCGAATTCAAAGAATAGCCAGCTTGAGTGAGGAGAGTGGAAAGGGAGGAGAGCCAAGGGCAGTGGGCGGTGAGCTCGGGGAGTTATTGGGTTGGCCACTGTAGGTCATTACGATGACTGACTTAGTAGAAGGGGAACCTATTGGAGGGCTCTGAACAGATGAGTCCTAAAAGGACTTGTGATATAACTTCTCTGAATCTGTTTTCTCATCTAGAAAAAGACTCTGCTAATTCACAGAGTTGTAAATAATAAATGATATAATTCATGTGCAGAATCTAGAACAGTGTCTAGCACGTAAAAAAGATCAGTAGATATTTTTTTTTTTTTTTTAAAGATTTTATTTATTTATTTGAGACAGAGAGAGACAGCACATGAGAGGGGGGAGGGTCAGAGGGAGAAGCAGACTCCCCGCCGAGCAGGGAGCCCGATGCGGGACTCGATCCCGGGACTCCAGGATCATGACCTGAGCCGAAGGCAGTCGCTTAACCAACTGAGCCACCCAGGCGCCCCAAGATCAGTAGATATTATAAAGCAGGTTGTATAGAGGAGTTGTTGAGAAATCAGATACTGGATTCAGACAAGTTGGTTTTAAACTTCAGTTCTGCCACTGATTTACTGTGTGAGTCTGGCCAAGTTACTTAACCTCTGTGAGCTTTAGTGAGCACCATGTAACTTACTAAGAGAAGGCAATGTGTACGGTGCTTAGCACAACAGCAGACCGACTGACAGGAAGTCCTCAGAGAACACATCTATATATATTGAGAGATCTTAAAATTACTTAGAAGGTTTTAGTAAATTAGGTAAACTCTGTAAATTGGCCATTTTCTCTTTTGATTATTTGGCAAATGGACTACCAGGGCATTCGCTTTGAAAAATGATTTGTTGAATCGGCCTGCTTCCTTTCCTCTTCCTCTAGCATCTGGGAACATCCCTCCATTAAGCTCATGTTTTATTTTGTCTGTGTCTCTGTTAGTGAACAACTTAGAGATGAGGCCTTACTCTTTTTCCCATCTGCAACACTTGGCACAGTGGCTCACACAAAGTTGGGAGGGAAAGGGAGGGTGGTAAATGTTTACTGAATGAAATACTTTGTCTCCACAAACTGTACACTGCTAATAGACTGTTTTCAATATGAATTGGATATGATCTAAACGTTGGGTGTACCACACCTACATTTAAAGGTACTTGGGGGGGCGCCTGAGGCTCAGTTGTTGGGTGTCTGCCTTCGGCTCAGGTCATGATCCCAGATAGAGCCCCGCGTCCCCGCGTCGGGCTCCCTGCTCAGCGGGAAGCCTGCTTCTCCCTCTCCCACTCCCCGGACTCGTGTTCCTGCTCTAGCTGTCGCTCCCTGTCAAATAAATAAATAAAATAAAAAAAAATACTTGAAATACAAAACCAAGAGACTTTCCATTGATAAATTGTACATTTTCTTCTGTTTGGTGATGGTCTAATCCCTGTTTTCTAGCCTGTGACTAATTTGTTCATAGTCATCGTGAACTTAGTTTTTTCTAATTGTTTCGATGTCGCTTACAGCAAATGACCAATGTTCCATTTTCAGGACTCCTTTTACTTTCAGAGAAGGAGCATGTTATAAATAAGCCCAAGCAAAGTAGTACTTTTGCTTTTCTGAGGTTGCTTTGTGTTCCTATAAAAGTCGTGATTTTGGGTATGAGAAAATAATTTAGAAGATGCGTGCCAGAAACATGGAATTCAGGCATGTGAGAGAGGCAGTATGGGGCTGGCAGAATGAGCACGCAGTCTGGAGTCAGAAGGTTGAAATTTCAGTCCTAACTTCACCACGCTATTAATCTCTCGTGCTGGGGAGTTTAACTCTGGTTGAGATTCAGTTTCTGCATCTGTAAAAATCAGGAAGATGCAAACCCCTGACCTACACACTTCTGGGAGTTGTTTTTAGGATCAAGTGAGGTAACAGACATGGAAGAGTTGGCAACTATCAAGCACTGTGTAAATATTATCACGAGGGGAGTGTGTGAGCAAGGAATGGCGAGAGGAAGGATTGAAAAGGGAGAAGGGTATTTGATCTGGAAACCAGAAAAAGAGTAACTGTTTCTGGTCTGTTAGAAAGGAGTTTTGTACCTGTCATCATTCAGTGAAGTAGCTGAAAATCTGGATGAGGCATCAGGAAACCTGATTTATATTCCCTCGCTCTCCCACCCGTTGAATGACAGTAAATAATTCATTTCCAAATGAGTGGCTGACTAGGTTCTTTCTTGTGTTGACTTTCTGTGACTCTTATTTTTGGCTAAACAGTTAATTATCTTTTAAAAAGAGGAAGACAATTTTTTAAATTACATATATACTCATTTAGTTACCATTTCTGGTGTTTTTCTTTTTGTAGATCCACATTTTCACCTGGTATCATTTTTCTTCTGCCAGAAGAAAACTTTTTTTTTTTGCAGTGTGGTTCTACTGCTGATGAATTCTTTTGGCCTTCGTATATCTGACAATGTCTTTATTTTACCTTTGTTTTCAAACAATTCTATTCCTGGATATAGAATTCTAGGGAGTCAGGTTTGTTTGTTTTTAAAGATTTTATTTATTAGAGAAAGAGAGAGCATGAGGTGGGGGAGGGTCAGAGGGAGAAGCAGACTCCCCGCTGAGCAGGGAGCCCGATGTGGGACTCCATCCCGGGACTCCAGGATCATGACCTGAGCGGAATGCAGTTGCTTAACCCACTGAGCCACCCAGGTGCCCCTGTTTGTTTGTTTTTTATTCAGTACTTTGAAGATGTTGCTCCACTGTCTTGTACATATTGTTTCTACTGAGAAATTTTCCATCATCCTTAACTTTGTTCATTTATTTTTTTAACTTTTGGTGATGAAAAGCTCTGTCACTGGTTTTAAGCATTGTTTAAAATATGTTCTTTGATTTTTTTTTTTTTGAGGTATAATATATACAAAAAAGTAAGGTTTTGTGTGTGTGTGTTTCTTGTGCTTGAGGCTCATTGGGTTTATCGGTTTCATCAAGTTTCACATGTTTTTCAGCCATTATTTCTTCACATTTTTCTTCTGTCTTCCCCTCCCTCTCCTTCGGGGATTGCATATAGCTGGAAAGATAAGGGTAAGCTTCCTGTAATGAAGTGATTTGAGATAGGCTTTGAGCATTGGACAGGATTTGAACTGGTGGAGATGCGGGCAGAAGACTTGATAACTTTAATACAAGGGGATCAAGAGAGGAAAGAGGACATCAAGATTCACCCCCATGTGGCTGGGAGAACGCTAGCTCCACAGGCAGAAAGGCATAAAAGGGAGGTCATTAAAGAATGTGGAGGGGCGCCTGGCCGGCTCAGTCAGTAGAGCAGGCGGCTCTTGATCTCAGGGTTTTGAGTTTGAGCCCCACATTGGGTGTAGAGATTATTTAAAAATAAAATCTTAAAAAAAAAAAGAGGAAGATGTTGAGTTCATTCTTGGATGTGGTTGAGCCTGAGGTGCTTTTGTGATCTTTGAATAGAGAGTACAATAGGCAGAGTATTAATGTAAGTCTGTTGCCCAGGAGCAGGACTGGGACAAGAGACATGGTTTTGGGAATTACCACTAGAGAGATGGCAGCTGAACCCACACTCAATGGAATTCCTAATATGATGGTACACAGAGGCCCAAGAAGGCCTAGTCATTGAGATACTCCACTTACAGCCAGAAAGAATAATAGTTCACAATGATTCACAAAAGGAGATTCATTGAAGCACTATTTATCATTAAAAACAAGTAGAAACTAAATGTCCCACAATGGAGAATTGCATAAATAAATGGAATCTATGATGGAATACAATATAGCCATTAAAAATGATGTATTAGAAGAATATAACAAAAATGTTCACTATACATTAAGTACAAAGAGCAAATAATAAGATCACAATATACAGTGTGATCTCATTTTTAATAAAAATATATGAGTATACAAGCAGAGAAAGAGATAATCCCACATAGCTAACCTTTGGACATCAGTGTTATGGATGGTCTTTGTTTTCTTATTTTTTTGCTTTACTACATTTGCTAAACTTTCCACGGTAAGTTGCATTACTTTTACCGTTAAGAAAAACAAAATCTATTACAATTTTTTAAAAGCTGACCCAGAAAAAGTCTTGTGGATTTCTAGACTGGGAAGCAGTAAAAGAAGTGGAAAAGGAAATAGACAATTCATGTAGAATCAGGATTACAGAGCAGCCCTGCCGGAAGGCGCTAGAACTGGGACACCTGCCAGCTGTGGAGCTGTCTGAACTCTCTGAGGAAGCCTTTGGATTTGGTGATTTGAGTTTTAGTGACTGCTCTTGAGAAGTGTGACGGAGGAAAGAGAGTACTCACTCCCTGGCCCAAGATGTCTTCTGACCATACAGTCAGTCCCTCAAAGGCCTTCTGTGCTGGGGGGCCACTTCCTTGCAGGGGCCCTTGCACTGGATCCCGCCCAGGCCTGTTGTGGAGACCATCAGAACCCGGACATTGCAAACTCCCTCAGGTGTCAGTTGCCTAGAGAGATAGTTGAATGCAGATTCCTAGGCCCAGTCCCAAACCGTCTGCCTTTTAATGCCCGAGTATCGGGAAGCTGCCTTTTAATAAGCCTCCTGAGGGCTTCTTAGACTCAGTCAAGTGGCAGAACCTCCGCATTCAGGCGTGCACAGTAGGCCTCCTTCCCTTAGGTTTCTAGCATGCGGAGTCAGAGAGAACTGAATCTGGGAGTTTCTGGAAATTAGCACAACTAGGTGTTTTGGTCACGAATCAGTAAGTCCAGGATGTGAGAAAATAGCTCTTGGAACCCAACCGACACCATGGCCTTGCACGTGTCCCGGGAGCCTTTTGGAGCTGGGCAGCGCGCAGAACCTAGAAGGTAAGAGGGGGCGTGGCTCCCGGGGGTGACGACGGGTCTGAAGAGGCTTCCAGAGACATTTCCCAGTGGGTCTGAGCTGAGAGCTAGTGCAGCTACCCTATCACAGGACGCCAAGCAGCAGGAACAAAGAAATCAATCCACGGAGGCTCTCCCACCTGGGCCCCCGGAAAGCTGTTAGTGGTCAGGATTAGGGGCGCCTGGCTGGCTCAATCCGGGGAGCATATGGCTCTTGATCTCGGGGCTGTGGGTTTGAGCCCCACCTTGAGGGTAGAGATTACTTAAAAATAAAAATCTTAAAAAAAAAAAAAAAGTCAGGATTGGATGGCCCAAAGGGAGGGGCCTCTGACGAGAAGCCGATCAGGATTCAGAGGCCAAAGATTCTTACCAAATCTAGAGAGGAGACCTCAGAAGGCACCCCCCCTACATCCCATTATAAAAGGTGTATAAATAAATTGTGCTAGATTGTATTATGGTTTGCAACGATTTGCTGTAAAAGCCTTCTATTCCCCACCCACAGACCTTTCTTGCCCACATGACTTGCTTTGGCCAATCACATGTGAGTGGGATTGATGTGAGCCACTTGCAGAAATGTTCGGATCTGTCATCTGTTTCTTCCATCTCTCATTTCCTTCCTTTGCCACAAGACCAGCATGTCTCAGATTGGGTCTGCCCCTTGTCTGGGTTCCAGAATGAAGACGATGTGGGGAAGAATTGCAGCCAACCTAGGAAGGACACATAACAGAGCAAGAAGTACATTTCTCTTGTTAGGAGCCCCTGAGATTTTAGGGTCGTTATTACCATAGCCCAACCTAGCCAGAGCTGACCAGTAAAGAAATAGTTTCTATTTTTTTTTTTTTTAGGATTGTAAAAACAAAATGGTAGTATTATAATGAATTTTTAGGGAAAACTACCTATAATTTCTTCCCTAGCCTAACCAAATAGTTTTAATCTTCACATATGCCTACATGCAAATGTGCTGAAACAGACTATTACACTCTATGTTGCTTGTACCCCTGAATTTCTTCAGAGAAGGAGTCTGGTGGTGGAGGAGGACCAACTCCCCACTAGAGGAGGCCAGAGGAAAGGGCTATCTGTGGAGCTGGTGCCCAGCACAGAGCCATCTGTTGTCAAGCAATGAAGTGAAACTGAGCAAAACCATTTCCTCAGCATCCTTGGGCTCTTGGATAAAGTAATGCCAGGTTATTTCTTTTCTTACAGTCTATCGTGCCTGTTTACTATCCTGCCAAGGCAGAGTTAAATTTCAGCCCTGTTCTATGATCTTCCATTTCCTAAATTTTCAGTCCCATTGCAGACCTGCATGCGGTAAGGAGGAATTTACAGGAAGTCAGCACCGAACAATGCCAGGCATCAGCTCTGCCCTTCTGGAGCCTACAGTCTGGTGGGATATAAAAATAAATAAATTGAATATAAACTGAATAATTAGAAATTGAATAAGTCCCCCAAACAAAACACACAGGATGCTATAACAGAGCAGAAAGGCGGAGACAGTAGGAAAGAATCTATTTAAAACAGAATTTTTTAAACTGCTAACTGGGAAACATTAGTGAACTAAAAACTCATGTACTCATGATCACATTTTAAAAAAAATGAAATAGCGGGACACCTGGGTGGCTCAGTCCATTAAGCGGCTGCCTTCGGCCCGGGTCATGATCCCAGAGTCCTGGGATCGAGTCCCACATCGGGCTCCTTGCTCAGCAGGGAGCCTGCTTCTCCCTCTGTCTCCCTCTGCTTGTGCTCTCTCTGTCAAATAAATAAAATCTTAAAAAAAAAAAATGAAATAGAACTGAAGGGAGGTGGATAGAATAGCATCAAATGTGGTTAAGTGTTAATATTCTTTCGTGCAACTATCATTTCTGTGGATATATGTGTTATCTATGTAGCTGCTGGCTCATAATCTAAAATGTAGTTGTTATAATGGATTGTGGTAAAAATAAGTTTGAAAAACTAAGATCTGGCCTCAGGGAAGGCTGCTCTGAGGAAGACATTACACTGATGACCAAGGTGGGAACAAGTTTGGCGTCCTCCAGGACACGGGGAAGGCTAGCATGACTGAAGCATGGAGAGCAGGAATACAGTTCTGGATGTTGGTCAGTGCTGCAGAGAAGGTGGGATTGAATCTCAATGAGCCTTGTTGGCCGTGAAAAGGAATTTGGATTTTCCTGGAAGCGAAGTTGCAAGGTTTAAGAAGAGAAGTGATTTTAAGGTTACTGCGTGGAGTGTGGATTTTAGGGACTAATAGTCTGGAAGCAGGAAGACCAGATTGGATCTGTTGGAACTCACGTTCATTGTCAGGTTTTAGGATCCAGCTCAAACCTCACCTGTTTTTAGAAGCCTTCCAGCTTTCTCAGTCTGCTGCAGTCTCTTTTTCCTAAATTCACCATGTTCCCTTAGACAGGTAGACCATTATGCTTTCTCCCAGTAGACAGTTCTTGGAGGGTCCCCTGGGTAGCCCCCAGCCCCGTGCTGCCATCGTCACTCTTCCTTCCGGAGAGGAAACGGGATTTAGGGAGCGCCTTCGAAGCCTCTGTTGGTACAAGCTGTCCTTCCAGCTGGCCGGGGCGGGGGGGGGGGGGGGGGCTCTCTGGGGAATGTATATTTGACTTTCTATTCCTGTAATATAAGTTCAAATGTTTACGGATGTTTGAAGCTGGGATGAAAGCCTTTCTATTCATGCTGCCAGAATTTGTGAGGCTTTTTTTTTTTTCTTTTACTGAGAGCCCACAGCAAAACTTGGTTACTTGGCTGGCGAAAGGAATGCAGTGCGAGCAGCGAGATGAAACCTCGCCGCAGGCACTGCTGGCGGGAGCGGGAAGGCAGAGCCCGGGGTCCCCTCGCCTGGGGCCGGGGGTCAGGCCTGCCGGGTCAGGAGGAGAGCGCAGGGCCGGCGGGCTGCAGCCGGGGGGGGGTTCGCAGGCCAGGGCACAAGTCTCGGGAGAGACGGAGCGCGGCCAGGAGGCGCCCGGCCGAGCCCACCCAGACGAGGCCCGGCGGGGGCCTCCGCGGGCCGGGCTCCGGGCACTGCGCCGCTGCCGGCTCGCCCCAGACATTCCGTTTCTGCCGCCGGAATGCGCGGACAGGCTCCCGCGGGCCCCGGGCTCCGAGCCCGGCGGCTCTTCCCGCGCTCCGGCGGTGGGCGGGGCCGCGGGGCGGGGCCGCGGGGCGGGCGGGGCGCGGGGCGGCGGGACCTTTAAATTGGCCTCCTCGGCGCCGGGCTCAGGCGCTTGGCTGCTGGAGCGAGCGAGCCTTCGACGACGACACCTGCAGGAGTGCGGAGCCCGCCATGCCGCGCCACCTCTCGGGACTGCTCCTGCTGCTGTGGCCGCTGCTGCTGCTGCCGCCGACCCCTGCCGCCCCCGGCCCCCTGGCCCGCCCGGGCTTGCGGAGGCTGGGGGCTCGGGGCCCAGGGGGCAGCCCCGGGCGCCTCCCTGCTCCGGCCGCCCCCACCGGCGCGCCCTATTCCAGGGCCAGCCAGCGCGGCGGGGCCCGCGGCGCAGGTACCGGGCCGGGATTGGGACCCCCGCCTGGGAGGGACGCGAGCGGGCACCAGGGAGGGACAGCCGGCAGGAGGGAGGTGGGGAGGGTCGGGAAGGAGGGATGGGTGGTAGGGAAAGCGGAGCATCGAACAGGAGAAGCCCCGTGCAGCCGCCAAGTGTTCCGTCTGTCCCAGCCCGAGCCAGACTGCGGTGCAGGAGAAAGAATCCCCTCCCCGATGAATCCTGTGAGGAAACGGGTCCAGACAAGGGAAGGGAGATGCCTAAAGTCACTCATAGTCAGGACTAGAATTTGGGTCGCCTGAAGCTCAAACTCCAGCCACTTCCCTCCGCAATTTGGGCCTGGAGGATGGGGCAGCGTGGGAACGCCGGCCGCCTCCCGCCGCTCTGTGCCGGCCCTACCTTTCGGTGCAGCTGAACAAACCCTTCCTGAGATTCTGCCTTTAGTTGTCTGGAAATCACTTCATCTTTAGCCGCAGATCAGTGTGTGACCTTCCCTCCCCTGGCCACAGCCTTCAAGCTGTCTCAGTCCAATCTAGGATCTGGATCAGAATTGGGACTGGAATTCACACGAGGGAGTGGGGGTGGGAGGCCAAGAAAGACACCTGAGGGGCCCCTGGATGGCCCCAGATCTCTCTTGTAACCGTCCTGGTCTCCACCTCCTGCTCTGCCCCTGACCAGGTGTTCTGCTTGAACTGACTGGGTCCCAATCCCAACCTGTACTCTCTTAGATCCTCAAACACCCAAGACACTGGGTCTTTGGTGAACAATTTTCCATTCTCCTTTTTGGTCTATAGTTGGTTCCTCTCGCAGAGATTCCTAGAGTAGCAGAGCTTGAAGATCACCTGACACAACCCCTAAAAGAATATAAACTGAGGCTTATCAAATGACCCAGCAAATCAGTGTCAGAGCTCAGAATAGAACTCAGGGCTCCAAAATCCCACACAAGGATCTTTCCACTGCTACAATCTACCAACCTCTTAAAATGGGCTTACATAAAATGTAAAGTTTCAGTCTTGCTGAAGAGAGGCTGCACCAAACCATTTTCTGGGTCTCCAGTCTCATTCATGCCTCAGGTTGTTTTGTCTATCCCCTTTTGCACCTTTCTGGATAATGTTGAGAAAGAGCACAAAGGATTCTTTCCTGCACCAGCCCCAATGGGCTGGATTTGAAATGGTGACAGCATTGTCTTTGAGCCAGGGCATACCAGGGTTCTCAATGGTTAAATTCAGCTGGTAGCCTACTTTGCTCCAGGCTGGGAGGAGGGTGGGGGTGTAGGGAAGTCTATCTTTTAAAAAGTAACCTTGCCTCTGATCCTGACCTACCTCTCTTGGGGATGGGACTGGACAGGGAGGAGGGATTCTGCATGGGATGTTCATGTTCCCCCAAAGCAGCACTGGCCCTGCATTACTTGTATTCCAAACTGATCTTGAATGATAATCCTTTAATAAACAACACATTTCACCCTTTCCCAAATTCCCTCCTTTTTGCAACCAGAAATTGCTACGCTTTGCTATGGGCTTTTATTTCTAGCAGGACTATCAAAAATCGGCAAAATTGTAAGTATGGAAATCTTTTAGGAAATTCAGATTCTCACTTTCTTGGTTTCTGAGACTCAAAGTGCTGCTATGTAGAAAAGGGGAGTGAGATTCAAAAACAGTGATGTTGCAGAGGGGGTCCAAAGTGGGGGGGTAACCAGATGCTCACGGAATTTCCTGCCATCCGAGTTGAGCCTCTGTATTAGTTTTCTATTGCTGCTGTAACAAATTAGTACAAACTCAGTGACTTACAAACAGTACACACTTATTATCTAAGAGTTCTGTAGACCAGAAGTCCAACACTAGTCTCAAAGGGCTAAAATTGTGTCAGCAGGGCTGCGTTCCTTTGGGAAAGATCTAGGGGAGACTGTTTCCCTGCCCAGTTCAGCATGTAGAGGTTATCTTCACTCCTTGACTCATGGCCTTTTCCCTATTTTCAAAGCCACCAAAGGCAGGTTGGGTCCTTCTCACATCTCATCACTGTGATCTCCTCTCCTGCCTCTCTCTTTTCCACTTTTAGGGGCTCTGTAATTACATTGGACCCATCCCAATAATCCAGGATAAACTCCTCATCTCAAAATCATTAACTTAATCCATCTGCAAAGTCTTTTTTTTTTGTCATATAAAGTAACATACTTACAGGTTCCAGGGATTAGGAGATAGACATTTTTGGGGGTGAGAGGGCTTTATTCTGCCCACCACACCCCGCTGTAACCTCCCATAAAGGATTCCATGTGAGAAGGAAGGAATCATGGACATTTACCATAAGAACATAACCTTGACATTAGGACAAGATTTGGGTGTTAGTGAAATCATTGTCAAATATGGGTTTCATATCACCATGTATTTTTCCTTTTATTCCAATTATGTAAAATACCTACATCTATGTCCAGGAAGGATTTTCAATAGGATTCTTCTTCCTTGCCCCTGATGCATGGTAATCAAGGGATGAAATGAAATTCGGGAGTTGTTTAAAAAAAAAAGACTTGATTCCTTTTGACTTAACTAAATACATGACATATAGCATATTTCAGGGAGGTGGCTCAAAGTCAACAAGCAGGATGTTTACTAGGTCCATGAGATAATATTGATTTTTTTTGTGCTGGAAAATATTACCTCAGAGAGAGGCAGCCATTCAGTGAAAAGCCCCTTTAGGCTGGGAGTCAGGAAAATTGGAGTCCCATCCATGACCCGCTATTTTCTGGCTCACACACCTTCCAAAACCTCAGGATTCTCACCTGTAAAATGGGTATAAGAACAACTCTGCACCTCTGACTTCACGGGGTTGTTTGTTTTGTGCTCTATGATCTCTAAAATGTTATTGAAAGTAAGGTATGATTTATTTTCTTAATTGAATACCTCCAGGAAGCAGGATAAAACCAAGAGAGCATGAGCCAGGGGGAGGGGCAGAGGGAGAGGGGAAAGTAGGCCCCCCCCAACCCTCAGCAGGAACCTGATGCAGGGCTCTATCCCAGGACCCCGGGATCATGAGGGCAAACCCTTAAGCGACTGAGCCACCCAGGAACCCCAAAGATGTGTGGTATTATTACTAAGTGCTTGGTACTTTTTTTTTTAAAGATTAATTAATTTATTTGAGAGAGAGAGAGAGAGAGAGAGGGAGGGACAGAGGGAGAGAGAATCTCAAGCAGACTCTGCAGTGAGCATGGAGCCAACGTGGGACTTGATCTCACCCCTGAGATTGTGACCTGAGCCGAAACCAAGAGTCAGAGTCTTAACCCACCTACTGTGCCACCCAGGGGCCCCGGTGCTTGGTACTTTTGAGTAGGAAAGATACAAGCTTCTTTGCTTTTGTAGCCCCAGGGCTAAATACATGGTAGGTCCTCACAAAAGTATTTGGTGAATGAAAAAAATGAAAGGGGTGACTGCGAGAGTTTGGTGGAGGTGGAGGGTAGATACCAGTGGACATCTCTGCTCCTGAAAACCAGACACACGGACAGAATTGGAAGCACAACAGATGTAGATCAGATTGTCATTCCTCTTCTCACTTTTAAGTATCTCAGGCTCTTGGGGCCCCAAAGTTCACTAAACCTGCTGAATGATGAGAAGGAAGGAGCACTTAGGGCTACTCTGCGTGCGGTTTTTACCCCGTTGGTGAGGGAGTAGAAGAAGGAAGCTTCCAGAAAAGCACCAGTGTGCTTGCCTCGAACTCTGCCATTGCCTGAGGTGTCTGTGAAGCCTGGGCAGGGCACCGAGGCTGTCCCGAGTTTACCTTTCACCCTGTTCAGGGCCACAGTCCCATTGTCCCATGGCTGAGGTGCCCAAGAAAGGTCTGGAAACCATTCATTCCTGGGAGTCAAGAGGAACCTTGGGAGCAATACCTGAAGCAGAGGGATGAGGTTCTAGGTGAAAGTTTGAGGTTCAGCCAGCCCGTAGGTGAGATATTTGGAGAAACTTCACCCCTCTATGTGAATTCTCACTAGGGAATTCGGAAGGACCTTAGTGCTTTCAGCATCTAAAGGGAGGATGGTCTTGGGGGAAGATAGCAGACAGGGGCCCTCCAACCCCAGGGCTCTCTGGGTGTGAGGATTGCCGCATTTCTGATTGGGCTCCCATCCTTGCTCAGCCGTGCCCATTCCCCACACCCTACTTTGCAGGTATTTGCAAGAGCAGGCCCTTGGATTTGGTGTTTATCATCGATAGTTCTCGCAGTGTGCGGCCCCTGGAGTTCACCAAGGTGAAAACCTTTGTCTCCCAGATAATTGACACTCTGGACATTGGGGCGGCGGACACACAGGTGGCAGTGGTGAACTATGCCAGCACTGTGAAGATTGAGTTCCACCTCCAGACCTACTCAGATAAGCAGTCCCTGAAACGGGCCGTGGCCCGGATCACCCCCTTGTCAACAGGCACCATGTCAGGCCTGGCTATCCAGACAGCGATGGATGAGGCCTTCACAGTGGAGGCAGGTGCTCGGGGGCCCACTTCCAACATCCCTAAGGTGGCCATCATCGTGACAGACGGGAGGCCCCAGGACCAGGTGAATGATGTGGCGGCTCGGGCCCGGGCATCTGGTATTGAGCTCTATGCCGTGGGTGTGGACCGGGCCGACATGGAGTCCCTCAAGATGATTGCCAGTGAGCCCCTAGATGAGCACGTTTTCTACGTGGAGACCTACGGGGTCATTGAGAAACTTTCCTCTAGATTCCAGGAGACCTTTTGCGGTAAGTCTTTGCTCCCAACTAGAATATTCAGATATTGTATATCCAAAGAAAGAGAGTTATTCTTTTTTTTTTGTAGAAACTTTATGGAAAACTGAAATATAAGCAGTGCTTTTCTTGAGTTTTTTACCAACTTAAACACACTTTGTTGGTTTAGGAATATAGAGTTGCTTTATATATAACTTGGTTTGCTCATAAAAATCTTCATGTTTGCATTAGAAATGTGAAGGTCTGGAAATATCCAGGATAAATGATCCTGCTGTTCCCTGATGGGGTCAGAAAAAACAAAACAAAACCAAAAGCCACCTCAAGACACCTCTTTTCTCCCATCTGCCCACAACTCCATTTTTCCCAGATATTTTCTTTAGCTTTACCATCTCTGGCTTTAACAGAACTCTGTTTGTTTTCCTGCAGAAGACGGGCAGCAGCATCTGTCTGCCCATGGAAGGATCCGGGGGCTTTCCAGTGTAACTGTCAGTCAGGGTTTTGTTTATTCTCTAGATCCTCTAGTTTTCAGATTCTGCTCTTCCTCTGATTGTTCTTTGTGGAGGGACAGGATTAAGAACGGGGGGAGGGATTGGGATTTCAGTTCACTTGTGAGATAGCAAGAAGCAGATTAAAAAAAAAAAAAAGATTGTTACTGTCCTTCTGTCTTTTTTCGTTTAGGATAGAGTTTGAATATGAGCATGCTAATTTAATTGGAATTTGTAGCATGAATCAGTCAAATCCATGAATATGAATCCATTTAAGGCGGGGCTTTATTCTTAGTCACTGATCAGAATTATGAATACGTAAGACTCATACTTCTTAAAGTTTTTTTTTAAAAATATTTTTGCTTATTTATTTGACAGAGAGAGAGACAGCGAGAGAGGGAACATGAGCAGGGGGAGTGGGAGAGGGAGAAGCAGGCTTCCTGCTGAGCAGGGAGCCGGATGTGGGGCTCGACCCCAGGACTCTGGGATCATGACCTGAGTCGAAGGCAGATGCTTAATGACTGAGCCACCCATGCGCCCCCTCTTTTTTTTTTTTTTTTAAAGATTTTATTTATTTATTTGAGAGAGAGAGAGTGCACGCGAGCAAGCACAAGCTGGGGTGGGGGTGGTGGAGGGGCAGAGGGAGGAGCAGACTCCCTGCTGGGCAGGGAGCCTGATGCAGGACTTGATCTCAGGACCCTGGGATCGTGACCTGAGCCAAAGGCAGACGCTTAACTGACTGAGCCACCTAGGTGCCCAAGTTTCTTTTTTTCTTTGTATCCATCTATCTATGTTCTGTCTATCTACCCATATTCATGCTTTATTATTTTTTTTAATCATTTAGAGATATAATCTTTCAAAGCCTTCTGTGGAATTATCCAAACAGGTGTGGACAAATTTTTAGTTCAGGTGAATTTTAAAATGTAGATACCTTTTGCTGTGTAACCTATTCCCCACCTCTTTATTCGATATGCATTAATTGATCACTGATGATACAAAGATAAAGGTATTCCCTCCCTCCTGTCAAGCAATAGTCTGGAGGTGGTGACGAGAAACAAGTGAATCAGTAATTACAATTGCGAATTTCAAGGCGACTTTACATTGAAATTAATGTGGAACTCGGCAGTCACCCCAGTTTATCAGGAAATGGGAGATGAAGTCTTGGTCTGGAGCAAAGTTTGGCCTCAACTCAGCCAGACCTGGCTGGTGGCCCCTTGTCTTTCCTATCCCAGGACACTGGGCCTTCACAAGCTGTCTTTGGCTTTGGTGGCATCTACTTGGCATTCATTGGTTTCTCAAAAGAACATGGCTTTCTCTCCCAGGAAAACCCCCTGTGCTTGTGGGTGAGAGCTTTTCCATAAAGACGTTGGTCTGTGGCAGAGTTGGTCTCAAAGCTAGCACCTGGGGTTGGGCTTGAAGGCCATAAAGTAGCAAGTGGTGAGTGGCAATCTTTTCCTTCTGGTACAAAAGACCTGCTTGTTCTGGGGGAAAAATGTCCTCTCTGTGGAAAAAAGACTGAGGGGCAGCTTGTTGTAGTCAATGGGTTGGAAAGATCATTCCATGAAAAGGCCCTTCTTGGGAAAATATTAGCCTTGACCTGTTGCCAGAGCAGTCGGGGCTGGGTTACCTGCCCAGGGGTGCCAGCCTCCTCCAACAGGCCTCCTTGGTTTCTCAGAAATAACTAAATTCATTGATTCTTCTTTCAAAACATGTCACTAGGAAAAAAATCCAACAAGATATAAACACCTCCAGGAGTGAAAAGATGGGGATGCGGCTTAGCTGACGTGATCTCGTTTATTCTGTTCTTCTTTTCTTTTTACCTGCTTGCATCCATCCTGTGAGTCCATTCTCCTTGCAGATACCAGAGGCCCTGAAGTTGCGTTAGTGTACGTTTAGGCTCACGCACCCATGCTGCTCATTCAGAAGGCAGTTACCTGCCTTGCCCTCCACCATTTGCATGTTCAAATATGTATTGCCGTCCAAGAGTGAGTGAGTTCCAGGCCGAGAGACATGCCTGTGTGTGAATTCTTTTTTGACACAGACTATAGAGCTCTTGGAAAGCAGATTCTGGCTGCAACAGGACCACTAGCTCATAGACCTTCCAGGGGTACATTGTAGTTCTCCCCGTTTCTTGCAGTTGGGAAGTAAAAGGTCTTTTTCCTGGGCTAGGTGGATACATTGAATAAAATATCAAGTTGTCTGACCCACGTAAGTGTTTGGCTTCAGCTCCAAATTCAAAATTTCCTTTCTCTTTGAGAAAGCTGAAATGAAATTTGTAATTTTAAATTAGTATCATAATTCGTGTAAGAGTGGTATTTCCAATAAGGTAGAGGCAGAAAACAAATAGTTTTTATAGCGAACCTCATTGAAAAGGAACCAGAGGGTGGTGTCTTTTTTTTTTTTTTTTAAAGATTTTATTTATTTATTTGAGAGAGAGAATGAGAGAGAGAGAGAGAGAGCATGAGAGGGGGAGGGTCAGAGGGAGAAGCAGACTCCCTGCCGAGCAGGGAACCCGATGCGGGACTCGATCCCGGGACTCCAGGATCATGACCTGAGCCGAAGGCAGTCGCTTAACCAACTGAGCCACCCAGGCGCCCGAGGGTGGTGTCTTTTTGACAGGGAGGAAAGTATCTGGAATGTTTCTTATGTGTCGATACTGACGATTTTACACTTCCGGTGTGCAGCTCCAGACCCGTGTGCCCTTGGCACACACCAATGTCAGCACGTGTGTGTCAGTGATGGGGAAGGCAAGCACCACTGTGAGTGTAGCCAAGGATACTCCTTGAACGCCGATATGAAGACATGTTCAGGTGAGGCCTGCTTCGGGGAGGGTGCGTGACTGGGACTTAGCTGGGGACCTACTCTCCAGGTTCGGGACTGGCCTTATGCTTTTCTCCTGACCGCCTTTTGGGTGGTTCACGGTTGCTTGTCAATGTTTTTCCTCTAAAATTGTTGGGGAAAAGTGAGGTAATACATAAATCAGCTTCTTTATAGTACCTATAATTAGTTTTCGAGAAAAGGGTTAGTAGGGAAATGGATTAGTCAGGAAGGGGGCCAGAACTCTTGGTCCTTTTGAGGATTTTGGAACTTTTCCTGGATTTTACTTAATTAAATACAAGCTGCTCCTTTGTCTCTGTGACCAGAACCGCTCATTGAATTTGGACACAGAAGAAAGTTTAGAGAGGTTCTCATGCATCTGATATATGGATACTCACATGCAATCAATAAAGATGGGAACTAGGTCCATTTTTTTTTTTTAATCCTCGAAAAAAGTTTTTGAGAGGAAGGAAACTTAGAGATCATTTAATTCAACTTGCTCATTTTGTGGATGATGAACTTGAGACCCAGGCAAGGAAGAAGACTTACCCATGTCATGGGGTCTGTTAGTGAAAGAGCCAGCACAGAAATCGGTTCCCAACCTCCTGTCCCGTGGCCTTTCTCTTATGCCAAACAGTCCCTGTTTCAGTTTGTGTGTGTGTGTGTGTGTCATGGCTCATAATTAATTTACCACGTTTTCCTTGTGTTTACATTTGTCCTGATGGTCTTTTGATAGCTATCGATAAGTGTGCTCTGAACACTCATAGATGTGAACACATCTGTGTGAACGACAGAACTGGTTCTTACCATTGTGAGTGCTACGAAGGTTATACCCTGAACGAAGACAAGAAGACGTGTTCAGGTAAGTGGGGGAGGAGGCTCTCCTTTAGCTACCTCCCCGTCTGCATACCTCCCTAGCCAGTGTTGGAGGGGTAGGTCACACTGACAAGGCCCTTGGTTGGTTTTTCTCTCTTGGGCCTTTCCCATTTCTGAGTCGTATTAGAAAAGTCCAAAGTTGCAGCAGGTGTGTATGTCTCATGGCCCCCATGTGGGAGCGTGTTTTTCATTTCCTTCTCGGTAGCCAGCCCTGGTGGTGCTTTCCAAATGCTAAAGACAGTTTAGTAAGTTAAAATCAAAGAACGCTCCACAACATGCTTATTACCTACAACGGGATAAACAGTTCCTTCATAGTGGAGAGACCTGGCAGACAGCACTTCAACCAAGTGATCAGAGGGAACTCCACCAGTAATGACCCACAGTGACATCATGCACCTCCTGATGCGATGTCGTGAGGCCACAGGAGCACCTCTGTTGTCTTCGTTAAAAATTCAGCATCATGAGGAAACTTCAAACGAACCCAACCTGGGAGGCATTCTACAAAGTAATTTTCCAGGGCTTTTTAAAGCTGTCAAGGTCATGAAAGACAAAGATGGAGGAAATGTCCCAGAGAGGAGGGGACTCAGGACATGAGACAATGAAGTGCAATGTGGATCCTGGACCAGAAAAAGGGCATTAATGGTAGAACAAATGGCAAAATTTTACTAAAATCTGTGGATTAGTTAATAGCATTGTGTCAGTGTTAATTTCCCGGTTTTGATAATTGTGCTATGGTTATATGGGATGTTAACATTTGGGGAAATGGGGTGAAGTACAGCACTTTTTGTACTATCTTTGGAACTCTTCCATATGCCTGCAATGATTTCAAAATGAAAAGTTTAAAGACCAAAAAAAAAAAATTATCATGTCCATTTAGAGAAAAGTGCATTGAGTGACAGTTTAGGTCTTGAGTTCTGATGCTGCTCTGAGTCAGCTGGTCTCCTTTGGATTCAGCTTCTTCTCTTAGAACAGGGGAGGGCTGAATCACAGTTTCATCAAACTCAAATTCGGTGTGTTTCTGAATCTAGTGTAATTAGCCACATAATTGTTGGTATCCCTCTGATTCAGCGTAAATACAATAAACCTAAAAGGAATGCTTTAGTATTTATTTGTTTGTTTATTTATTTAGTGTTTATGAGATACTTAGATTATAAAAACTCAGTTTGGATGATTTTGAAAAAGCAGTTGGGGAAAAAAGAAGAATAAGGACTGTGTCTGGGATTTTGCTAAACTCCGCTAACTTTTAAAGATTTTATTTATTTATTTGAGAGAGAGCACATGAGAGGGGGGAGGGTCAGAGGGAGAAGCAGACTCCCTGCCGAGCAGGGAGCCCGATGTGGGACTCAATCCTGGGACTCCAGGATCATGACCTGAGCCGAAGGCAGTCGCTTAACCAACTGAGCCACCCAGGCGCCCTCTGCTAACTTTTAGTATGAGCTTACAGTACGGATGGCTGTGGAAGGTTTCCAATAGGTTTGCCTCTCATATATTTCTAGCCACAGGTAAGAAGATTTCTATATATGGGTAATAAAAGACTTCTCCACTTTTAATGTCTTTTCTCCTGGACTTTTTTTTTTTTTTGGCAGCTCAAGACCAATGTGCCTTTGGTACACATGGCTGTCAGCACATTTGTGTGAATGACAGAGATGGGTCCCATCACTGTGAATGCTATGAGGGTTATACTCTGAATGCAGATAATAAAACGTGTTCAGGTAAGGTCCTCTCAACAAATTCTTTCCTAGCTGGCTCTTTCTATGGCAGTGAAACCAACTTGCAATTCACACAGTGACAGGTTCTTAAAGATACTTTAACGAATCAGGCTCTAGACCTTCTTTTTTTTTTTTTTTTAAAGATTTTATTTATTTATTTGATAGAGACACAGCGAGAGAGGGAACACAAGCAGGGGGAGTGGGAGAGAGAGAAGCAGGCTTCCCACCGAGCAGGGAGCCCGATGTGGGGCTCGATCCCAGGACCCTGGGATCATGACCTGAGCCGAAGGCAGACGCTTAATGACTGAGCCACCCAGGCGCCCCAGGCTCTAGACCTTCTATCCTGCTTATAGACCAAGGCACACATTGCTCAGACAGCAGTGAGCTCACTTGATTTTGCGAATATAGCTCATTTCAGAAACGGGTAGGGAGTGAGGGATATGAGAAAAGCTAATTAAATGTAAGATCCTTATCCGGGAAAATTTTAGAGCTCTGTACACTGGGGACTTGTAAAGCAAATGGGAACTTTAGAGGAAATCAGTTGGACAGTAACTGTTTGGTGTGATAGGCTGGACTGATCTTTTTCCAATTAAAACTTGCCCTGGAACTTTTCTGTAGCGTTAATCTTAAAGCTGGATCATTTTAGTAAAGGAGACTTTGTCAATGACTGAATTAGACCCACACAGATCTTCCAGTAAATTTGAAGTAAGTTGTTCCCTGACGGTTTCTACATGATCAGTCGTCTGTGAATCTGAGCCTTATGACTTGGCGAATCCTCATTAATTTGATTTAAACTCACTGGCAGAACAGGATGGCATTTATAAAATAAAAACACTCCTGAGAGAAATTCCTGCCTCTAAAGGTGATGTTTAATTTTGGCCTATTCAAACTTTTTTTTTAATAGATTTTTATGTATATGCTCCTGTCCCTTGAGAAGAGATATTATGTGACCTTTTCAAGAGAGACTAAGGGAAATGGCACATGACCAATTCCCTTTAAAAAAAAAAAAGAAATCAATTAAAAAGGACTGAGCACCTATTTTGTTCCCAGGACTGTGCAAAGCCCTGTGGGGATGTAAAGAAGCACATTTTCTGCCTCTGAGCAATTTGCAGGCTGGGCCCAAAGAGAACCAACACCCTGAGAAGGCAGAGACTAGCCAGGTAGAGGGACAGACAGTAATGGAGGGCTATGGAAGTC
This sequence comes from Neomonachus schauinslandi, assembly GCF_002201575.2. Lineage (NCBI taxonomy): Eukaryota > Metazoa > Chordata > Mammalia > Carnivora > Phocidae > Neomonachus > Neomonachus schauinslandi. The sequence goes on along the minus strand of NC_058412.1, from coordinate 15,192,282 downwards.
TGGGGAAGGGCACGGAGCGTGTAGGGCAGCAGGTGGGCCTCGAGGATGGTGGAGGTTTAGATGGAGGACAGCAGAGCCAGATGGCCAAGGGGAGCGGCTTGTGTTGGTTTGTTCTGGGGGTAGGACTAAGTCAGTTGGGGTGGAGAGACCTCAGGGCTGCACTTCTCAAACTGGTTATAGGTATCCCACTTGGTACCTTAAGCAGCCAGGGACATTGAAGACCTTGAAAAAGGAAACTAAAACAAATTTACATTTAAACTAATAGATATTGTGGAATAAAGTGGAACATTTAAAAAAAAAAAAGTCAAAGAAAATGTTCAGTTAAGGCAGACTGCTCCAGGCCATACTCCCAGGTCACAATAGCCAACGTTCTTCAGTGCCTACTGTATGCAGTACATGGTTCTAGGCATTTCAGACACAGTCACACATTTATTGTTGCTCACAGCACCTTTATGAGGAAGCTGAGGCCCAGACAGGTTAAGTAACTTGCCCACGGTCACACAGCTAGTGAGTCGCAGAGCGAGGATTTGAACCCGGGCACTTGCTCTGTTGTGGTTACACATGCTGTCACATGTCAGGCCATCATGTTTCAAGGTTGTACAGCACAGGATAGCAAAGGTAGAAGAGCAAGACCAGATGGCGGAAAGTTAGAGGGTCAGAAAAAAATATATTTATGGAGCCCAATGCAGAGCGGTATTTATATATTTTAAAGTAATGACGGATACTGTTCTGAAGCTGAGGTACATAACATGGGTCACATTCCCTCTAACAGCCTGCTTTTTCCCCTGCTGGGCAGTAGTAAGGTTTGTAGATCAAAGGTGGAGCCCCAGATCAGGGGCTGGGGGTGGAGGCGCGACCAGCTGCTGGAGCAGCTGCTAGGCTGGGGGAGGGAGAGGGAAAGGGACAAAATCTCAAGCAGACTCCACGCTGAGTGCAGAGCCCAACGCGGAGCTGGATCCCATGACCCTGAGATTATGACCTGAGCCAAAACCAACAGTTAGACGCTCAACTGACTGAGCTACCCAGGTGCCCCCTATTATTTGGCATTTTGCTGGAAAAATCTTAAGTAATGAAGGGGACTATCAGTGTTAAAGTTAGAAAGACACTCTATGGATAAATTATGTAGAGACTTGCATTTCACTCAAAGCTCTTTTATAGGCAATAGTGAGCCATAGAAGTTTCCTGAGTGTGGAGGGACACTGAAGAGTTAGAGGGGGACAGACAAACGCGGTTGGTCCGTGCGATGGTGGAGGAAGAAACTGTGTCTCCCGGGAAGACTTTCTGGGTTTATTAAAGGAGATCTGCTGTTTTTACTTATCCTGGGCCAGTCTAGATATGGGATGAGATGACCATAGCACTTTGCTCTCCACTCAAATTTGGGCCAACTGTCTTCCTCCTTGTAATATACTTACTGTGACAGATAATAAATGCTCCACTATCCAAACCTACACCTCTCCTCACCATCATCACTAGTATCACTATCTCTGTGCATATGTGCGTGTAGGCTGGTGCTTTCTGTCCCACTCTGCCCGCCATCAAGGGCAGCCCCTTGGTCAACATAGCGTCAACTTCATGTGCAGCATCAGGCTTAGCTCCATGTGCACGTGGGTCACTAATTCATTATTTTTGGTGATGGTGAAGATGATCCATGTGTAGCTGCAGATGTTGGAGGCACTAACAGGCATCTGGAGAGGCCGAAGGTAAGTTCTGGAATATAATCAAGACTCAGTGCAGCCCCAGTCCTGCGGGCAGGAAGAAAAGAGGAGGCACCCCCAGATATCTGTGAGAAATGAGAAGGAAAAGGGGGGGGAGGCAGTAAAAGGTGGGGCTGGAGGGATGTGAGATGTAGGAAAGGAAAACGGGCTTCTCCTGAAAGGTGGGAGCTGTGTTGCTGACTGAGGAAGGGTCCATTCTCAGCACCTGTTGAGACCAAACTGAAGCTTTTCTCTCCCATAAATCTGTGTTTCCTTTGTCACTGTAACCTGGGACTGTTTTCTTTCCTGCCCCACTCCTGGGCAGTTCGCAGCAAGTGTGCTCTGGGCTCGCATGGCTGCCAGCACCTTTGTGTGGACGACGGGGCCGCGGCCTACCACTGCGATTGTTATGCGGGCTACACCCTGAATGAAGACAAGAAGACGTGTTCAGGTAAAGACTGTCTCTTCGAGCCCGTTTTGTTTGGAAGGGTCATCTTCTAGGAGCAAGTTTTCGTCTTTAAGTCTGAAGCACAGTTCTGAGTGGTCCTCCTGGTCCGAGGCCTCTGGAGGTTCCCAGCTGTCTTCACGATGAGGCAAGTCTCCCCCCAGCCATTCTTCCCCCAGGATTCCTTCGTCTCTCTTTGTTTTTCTTTCTAATTACAGTCTCTTCCTAAGTTGGATTTTTGGTTGTTGTTGTAGTGACGGTAAGATACACATAACATCTGATTTTGCACTTTGACCATCTTTAAGCGTCTAGTTCAGCGGTGTTAAGTGCATTCCTATAGTTGTGCAACCGTCCCACTCCCCATCTGCAGAACTTTATCATCCCAGACTGAAGCTCTGTACCCCTTCCCTTCTGTCCCTGCCCCTGGTCACCTCTCTTCTTCACCTGGTCACCCCCTTTGCCCCCGGATTCACTGCTTCCACATCCTCTGCTCCACCACGTGGACACCTGGATACTCCAGGAACATGCCCTGCCTGTTTCCACCCTTGGCTGGGACCCCCTTCCTTCACCACTTTCGCTTGTCAAAATCCAAGAACCACACCCTTGCCAACATTTGGTTTTGTTGGATTAAGTTTTTGCCAATCTAGCAGAGGCAAAAAAGCGTCTCCCACTGGTCTTTATTTTTTTATTTCCTGGCTACTTCCTGTATTTATTGGTCATTTGAGGTTTTTATTGGGAAAGGCTGTGTATGCCCTTACTTTTCGCTTGGGTTATTTGTATTTTTCTTACGGATACAAAGGAACTCTTTGCATTTCTGGATAGAAAGTCTTTGTTGTTTTATGTGTGGCAAATATCTTCTCGTGTTTATATTTTTTACTGAAATGATGTCTGCAACAGTATTCATGATATTTTAATTCTTGAGTTGTGCGGTAGCTTATTAGTGTTTATTTTCATTATGCTTCATCACTTGCCTAAGTGTTCTCTAAATTGCTTTGTGTGAATCAAATACTACACAATAGTGTTGGTATGTTTGTTTCTCTAATTCCCAGGCCTAGTTCAATTTTAACCCCTCTACCAGAGTTTTTCCCTTTTCATTCCATTGAGCTCGGTCCTCTTTCAGCCCAGGATGCCTTGTGTTGGGGTTACTTGTGTGCTCCTTCAACCATTCCATCGTCCATTCGGTCAACAGAGCACCTGCTGTGTTCTAGGCACTAGGTATATAATCGTGAACAGAACACATATGGTCTTTGGTAACAGTCTAAGGGGAAGAGACAAGGAAATAGCAATTTATAAAGAAGAGCCATGAGAAAAGAATAGGGTCCTGAGACCATGGGGGTTGGGGGACCTACTTCAGATTGGGAGGGTCTCTCTGAGGAAGTGACATCTGAGACCCGAGGATCAGCGGTAGTTAGGTTGGGATTGGGGTGCTGGTGGAAGGAGGGAGAGTGATGCCAAGGCCCGCGTGGTGGCTTTAGGGGGAGAGGCGGGGAGAGGCAGCCAGCGTGAGGGAAGCACCCCCAGCCAGGGAAGTGTGGTGTCACTTTGGAGACGGAGGCAGGGGCCGAGTCATGCTGGTCTTCTGGGGTGAGGGGAAGGAGTTTATATTTTGTTCTACGGAAAATGGGAAGTCACTGGAGAGTTTTAAGGAGCGGAGCGGCATGATCCTGCTGCTATGTGGATCGGAGGGGACGAAGAGCAGAGGGCCGGGACCAGCCTGAGGCTGTTGCAGTGGTCCCAGGTTGGGTGAGGAGGGTGGCGGTGGTGACAGAAGCAAGCTGATTCCAGATACCTTTTTTTTTTTTTTTTTAAAGATTTTTATTTATTTATTTGACAGAGAGAGACATAGTGAGAGCAGGAACACAAGCAGGGGGAGTAGGAGAGGGAGAAGCAGGCTTCCTGCGGAGCAGGGAGCCCGATATGGGACTCGATCCCAGGACCCTGGGATCATGACCTGAGCCGAAGGCAGACGCTTAACGACTGAGCCACCCAGGCGCCCTCAGATACCTTTCTGAGGCAGAATGACCAGGATTTGGTGATAAACGGGATGTGGGGAACAGGGCAGGAGAGGAATGAGGGTGACTTTCCTATTTCAGACTTGAGCCTGAAGTCTGAAATCTTCGTTGAGGTGAGGAGGACTGAGAGTGAAGCAGATTTGGGGAGAAAAGTCAGAGTTTGAGACTTGTGTGTTTATGCTCCTGTAGACAGTAAACTCCAACCCCTGAGGGTAGTAGATGTTGTCTGTATTCCTAGCATCTTCCATAGCACCTGACACTCAGTAGATACTTCTTCAGCTGAAGTAAAGTATGGATCTGCTTCTTGGGGAGGGTGAGGATAATAGGGAATAGCTTGTAGAATTTGAATATGTCAGGGTACTGTTACCCTATCTAGGGGTTTAATCCTCAAAAAAATCAGTCTTGGGCATTATTTCTTCTCCTGGAAGGCGGGGATTCCAGCCTCATTTATGATGGGTTAGGTCCTGACCTCATTTGCCTAGCCATTTACTTCTCTGCTCAGCAAGTATTCATGGAGCTACTCTTATATATCTAATACTCTGTCAGGTCTTGAGGAAGGAACTGGAGACATACCAATGTTTTGTAGTTTGTAGTGTACAAGTCTTGCACTTCTTTTGTTACATGTAATCTTAAATATTTTATTCTTTTTGATGCTATTGTGAATGGGCCCATCTCTCATCTTTCAATTGTGCTGCATCCCAGTTTTAAAATTTTCTGGGAGTGTTTTAAATAGACTATCCTACTGAGCCCTTGCCCTCACAGAACTTATAGTTCATCAGGCAAGATACACTGGAAAAGCATCCTGAGTGCCAATTATATGCTCTGTATAGGGATAATGGGCATGTACTTAATTTCAGGAGATACTTTCTGGCTTACTGACTGACTGATTTGGGCTGGCTGTCCCTAAAAGTTAAGAGGATTTGGACAGGTAGATAGATTATATTTATGGTCATGTTAGCTCTATATCCTATCTTTGTAGAATGTGGGAGAAAACACAGGAGGCAAAAGACCATTCTCTGTCCTCAGGTGATGGTACTGCTCAATGGAAGATTATACATCAGTCTTCAGATCTGGGAAGTTACTCTTATTTTTATTAGGCAACTTTAGGGGCTATGATAGTGAGTAGGAATAGCTGCTTCACTGTATTTCAGAAAGAACTAGGAGTTAGCATTATCATTCTCCCAGGTTCTTTGCTTAAATGCTGATACAAACCTAAATTTTTACTTCCAAAGTATTTATGGGTAAGAACTAGAACTCTCAATTCAGACCATTCACTAGAATAACAGTCTGTATAAGAAATCAGGAATTATCTAATTTTAATTCTTGAAATATTTTGGCCAAAGAGAGAATTCTTTTCCTTCTTTTCATTTCTTAATGAGGACACAGTATCATAGTAAGATTAATTATCTTAGCTCTGCATTCTTGGCTTCCCCCTACATCAACTTTTTAAAAATTTACCTTACATCATAGAAAGTTTCCAATAGTTACAAAGTATAGAGAATATAATGAACTCTCAGATAATCAACACTCAGGTTTGAGGATTGTAAATGTTTCCCAAAATTCAATTTCTTCTGTGACATTAATATTTCAAAGTATTTTCTCCTCTTTCTGTGTGCTCTTATATCCTTTTACCTCCTGGAAAATGCATTTAGTAAGTCTTAAAAATGGAAGGATTGAATTACAGATTTCCTGATTTGCTATGGTTTCTAATTAGCTGTAACATTTTGTGTACTGTCGTCGTCAGCCATTGAAGAAGCACGAAGACTCATCTCCACAGAAGATGCTTGTGGATGTGAAGCCGCACTGGCATTCCAGGATAGGGTCAACTCCTATCTGCAGAGACTGAATGCCAAACATATCCTTTCTGGAAGGTTTTCTGCTTTAAGCCACCCCAGGTAGTATAATTGAGCCAAAGATTTTAGGACATTCCACAGGATAAGGGCCCTATTCATTACGTTTTAAGATGAGCAATAGTAATACAGTGTTTATTTTTTTAGAGTTCTTTTAAAATGTTTTAATAGACTGTTTTGCCCATTTAATATTCACATGCTAAAAGCTGCCTATTTCTTTCTCTAGTGCTTTTCCATAGCAGTATATGCTGTGTTATTAACAGATGGAGCTATTATGCTATGATTCCTTAATATGGGCTTTCTTAGTTCAGAATCTGTAGATGGACGGAAGGAGTTAGCTGATGAGCGAGGTGATAGCTCTAGACAACTGGCCAAAAGCAGATTTCACAATGTAACATGGTACCATCTAAGGAACTTTCGAAATCAGTTCTGTAACTAAAGGAGTAATTCAGGAAAAGTACTTTTTCTTAGATCAAGTTAACAACACTGTCTCTAGGTATCTTAGAGGAGTGGTATTCAAATTGGGGGGGGGGGCACAGAAAGTTTTACAAAAATCCATTTTCAAATCCTTAAATTGACCTACCAAAAATGCTACAGGGGGTCAGCTGGCATTCTCTGTTCCCATCTCTTACTTCATATTGCCATTCTCCTAACTTTACACAAGGAAGGCATACCTCTTATCTAACCTGAATCTTCTAAGGTGAATTTCTTGGAAAGGTAAAATCTCCAGAGAGCCAAACAAAAGGACAGTTCAACAGTTTTCTAATCAAGCTTCATAAACTCCCCCAATTTATTTCATTCATTTCATTCATTCATTCATTTCATTCCCCCAGTTAAATTTTGCCTTTTATTTTTAATAATTTTATGTCAACATTTATAATTTATTTGTTGTTTGATCAATTACGTGCTCATACTAGTTGTAATGATAACTCATTCCAGATGATTAAAAAAACTGTGGGCCTTATGGTCAAAGAAAATTAATTTAAAGGTAGTTTCAATATAAATGTGTATGTGCTTGTTGTTTGTATAAATTTACCTCAAAGAAGTCTTGGTGATCAAGAAAAGATTTTCAAGATTCAAAGTAGAACAAAATTCTGTGGAGAAAGCAGAAAGGAAATACAAATACAAGGAAATACAAATTCCTTTATTTTAAATATTTGATTTTAAAAGACAGATAGTAGGTATCCATTCAGTATGGCATTAATATATAGGATATATTTGAAAGACTAATTTAGATCTTATTTTTTAATTAAAAAAATTTTTTTAAAGATTTATTTCAGAGAGAGAGAGGGACAGCAGGAGTGGTGGGGAGGGGCAGAGGGAAATGGAGAGGGGGAGCAGACTCCCCGCTGAGCGCAGAGCCCAACACAGGGCTGGATCTCAGGACCCATGAGATCATGACCCAAGCGGAAACAGAGTCAGATGCTTAACTGACTGAGCTACCCAGGCGCCCCAAGATTTTATTTATAAAAAACCAATACTTATGATATGGCAGAAATTGCATATTTTGTAACTAAAACTTATGATGAAAATTTTCATATAATTTAAATATGCACAGACATCACTTGTCAAAATTATTTTAGGGGATAGGAGCAAAAATGTTTGAAGACAACTGCTCTGTATCATCATCTCTGAAGACCACTGCTTTATTTAAAAAAATTTTTTTTTAAAGATTTTATTTATTTATTTGAGAGAGAGAATGAGAGAGAGCACATGAGAGGGGGGAGGGTCAGAGGGGGAAGCAGACCCCCTGCTGAGCAAGGAGCCTGATGCAGGACTCGATCCCGGGACTCCAGGATCATGACCTGAGCCGAAGGCAGTCGCCTAACCAACTGAGCCACCCAGGCGCCCTGAAGACCACTGCTTTATAACATGCTCTCTAAAGAATAGAATTTCTGAGTTTTAGAGTTTTGATGAGAAACAATTTCACTTTTTCTTTATTGACAATAGAATGTAATTATTTTATCTTGTATTGAAGTGTTTGAAAGTGTGTTTGTGTTTTGTGATGTCTAAAAATAAAAGGTGTTGGCCTTAACAACTAGCCACTTGATGACATTTTGGGGAAGTTGCAAGCAGATGAATATGGACAAATACATCATTGAATTACTCAGATTTTTCACCTGGAAATACAGAGGGCTTGGTGTATTTAATATTTTTGCATACTTCAATGTTCCTGCTAATAATTTGCCATTGCAAATGCTTGGATATTACTGGATAAGTAGTATGAGGATCTTCTGGAGAATCAGTATTGTTTTTTTAAGGAAATAATTACGTTCACATCTTTAAGAGCAAACTTTAGTGTCTCTAAGCTATGACTGTGAAATGATTCGTAGGAAATAGAATGAAAAGTTTAGTATTTCTTTATTTACCAATTGAGGCATTTAATTTTTAAATGTTTATATTAGTAAGATAACCATTCTTACAATGGGAACTTTTGATCTATTTTCTCTTGATAGTATTTATAGTATAAACCAGTCTTATTGAGAGTGTGAATTATACAAAGTATTTACACATAAAAAAGTTCATATAATTAAACTGAGGTGAATATAATTTAGAACTGTTTCTTTAACGGTTTGTTTTTGCTCAGCTTTTGTTGGAGTATTACTGAAGCTGTGATCAGGGGGATTGTAACATGCATATCTAGATCAAGTGAACACTACATGAAATATTATAAGAAACCCATAACTAAAGACTTTAGTTTTGAATTAAGAGTGTTATAATTTTTTACTAAGGATAAAAAAATCCTACATTATCTTTACTGTTTCACTTTAGGATCCAATCAATAAAATTATATATTTATAAATATTGCTCTAACAAGTAACAACAAACCTAATGTCTTTTTAAAGTTTTAAAGTTTAAGCCTAACTTTTTTTCACTTACATATTTGGTATGTGTATTTTTTTTCAGCTTGAAAGCTTATAGTTTTTAGAAGAAAACAGTCCTTTAAATTGTGACTACTCTTTTTTTTGTTTGTATTGTCTTTAGTATAATAAAAAGTTACTATATTATTGTCATGACTTTAAAGTTTCATCTATTAACATATTTCCTTAGACTGAATTAACAATTATTTTGAATATATGATGATTTCTTGTTAAAGGACACAGTGTTGTAACTCTTCCCATAATTTAATCACATACTTTTAAGGTTAAAAATGTAAGTTCAGGTTAAATAGGCTTTTATCAAGGATGTTATGGGAGAGGGAATAAAACAAAATTATCTAAATTTGGATAAAATAATGAAGTACATTAATATAAGCACCTGAAATGTAAATATAACTTACAGATGTAAACCTAAAATCAGTCAAAAATCTAAAAAAGAAACTTTAAAGAGAAGAAATGAAAAATAAATACATCAAGGCAGTATATATTAAATGAAACATACATTGTCATTTCTCAACACTTTTGAAAGATGACTTAGAGCAGTATTATTTTCCAAACTTATTTTAACACAGAATTGGTACTATCTATTAATATGTCATGGACACATGGTGCTATAGAAGGAATAAATGACAGTTCGTGTGCAAGCACTGGGGGAAGGTAAAGAGATGATTTTTCAAGAGCGTGACCATCTGTAACTAGTTTCAACTAATCATCTCTTCTACTTCACTGATTGATTGGAATCCCCTGGCTTAGGTAATTCTGATTTGTTTCATGAGCCCAGTATAGAGAGCTCGTTGTGCACAGGCGCCAACGTATCTTCAGAATTTACAGTCTGACGTTGAAAAAAGATACACATTTGAAAACAAACATATTATCTGAATGGGATGGGGGTTAAGTTTGGAAGTAATTTCTCAGGGAGACCTGATTTTTACATTTGGCTAGGCACAATTAGCGGAGAGGGTAGGAACATATAAAATGGCCTCGGAGGCAGAAAGCATATTGGCTTGCTTAGAATAGGGGCACCACCGTAAAGGCATTTCCCTATTGAAGGAGAAACTAATTTTAGCTGGGGTTTAGATTTGATGGGAAAGGCACTGGGACCCTTGTCAATTCTTGAGTGTGCTCGGCGAGGTAACAGACCCACTTCAAAGGATGTGAACATTATTTGCCTGAAATGGGGAAAGACTAGGTGGGGGAATTGGCTCCTGCTGCTGCATAAAGTACGAGCTAGATTATACAACTCAACACCAATAGCCTCAGAATATAGTAAAAGGGAAAATCTCAGATATAAATTAAAAGACGAGCTAGACTAAAATAATTCCATGGGAGTTTCTGCCCTGTGCCCAAATTATGGTCCTTTGTAACTCTCCAAGCATTCAAAAAGGACAAGGGAGAACTGAAGAACGAATTAAGGTAGAAAAAGGAGATAGAAAACAGTCGACCCAGGCGAGAAAATACCAAACACCAACCTTAATGATTCAAAAATGGAAGGCTATGCCCCAATGGCAATTCTATGCCGCAAAGGCCCAAAGCTCATACACATTCCTTTTACATGAACCACTCACTGGGCTGCAGTAACAGCTTAAATAAGCTGTTAAAAAGTTCTAAAACAGAATAAACACCATCTCCTACCCCAAAATTGTGCCAGTGTTCTCCAATCCCCAAAGGCTTATAAGGGAAGGATTGCGCTTTCACTTGGCGGACGGCGCCAGGCCACCGAATACAGTAAATGACTTTCCTTTCCACAATGCTGGGACTTTGGGGCTTACAAAACACCCAATCACTGTGACCTCATCTGAATGAGCGCCTTTGCTCCTGAGTTGACATGACACCTCAGGCAAGTTCCACCGCGACCATCTGAGGTGTGACCTGTCCTCCGAGCCAAAGGAAAGGAGGACAGCTAAGGCGACGAGGTGGGGCGCTGAGGTCACCCTCCTGACCCCAGGCGCAGGGCAAAAAGGCCCAGAAACAAAGCGATCAGGCCCAACCACGAGCTCATCCCCGCGTCTGTAGCTAGTCCAAGACCCCCGACATCCGCGCAGGCGCACGACGCCCGGCCGAGCGGGGACGAAGCCGGAAGTGTCCCTCGGCGCCCCGGATGCGACCTGGCGGCGGTGGTTGCCAGGGCGACGGGCGCTCCCAAGAGCTGCTGGTACTCGAGACTGGTGAATTAGAACAGGTTTCCTTTGGTGGGCCTGGACGGCTGGGCTCGTCCTCTCGGAGTTCCCAGGATGTTCTTTTACCTGAGCAAGAAAGTGAGTTTTCCCGCGGTCGCCCTCGCCTCCCCTTCGTCCCGCGGGCGATTCCCGCATCCTGCCGGCGAAATCTGGCGTCCTGATCCCCAGCTTCGCCTTCCCGCCTCCCACCTTCGTGCATCGTCCAGCCTCCAACGGTCCGGAACCCCAGATAAATCTCGGCGGAGCCAGCAGCCCTCTCGCACAACTCTCCCATCCCTGCCCCTGGCTGGGTCTTTTTTGGGGAGCCAGCAAGACAGATCATTGTGTCCCTCTCTATCTTTTTTCCTCCACCTATTGTTGACCAGGTGCCTTACATTCTTTGGATTGTCATGGGCTGCCGGGCAAGAGAAAAGTAATAACAAAAGGTAGCCCAAGTGTTGTGTGTGGAAAGGGAATATGGACTGATGGTCTGCATTTATACCTCCGTTTCCCTCTTCCTTCCTGTAAAACATTCATCAGGTGACTTTCCCACTGGGTTCCTCCGCGGTCAGTGCCTTTCTCTTGTGTGCACTTTTTTGTCTTTCGCAAGTGGTAGGGCAGTTCAGGAGATCCTGCCATGCCCATTTTCATCACAGCTCACGCTCTGCAAGAAGGACCGTTTTTCTTCTTGGGGTGTGTGTGTGGGGGGATTTTCTTCAGCCTTCATCTGTAAGTCACTAGCCAACTCCTTCGTGAAAAGCTGTGAAAGCGGCTGTGGTTGCTTTTCAGATTGCCATTCCCAATAACGTGAAGCTGAAATGTGTATCTTGGAACAAGGACCAAGGATTCATAGCATGTGGTGGTGAAGATGGATTACTGAAAGTTTTGAAATTAGAGACGCAGACAGGTAAATGAATGCAAGCCCAAAGGTTTGAACTTGATGGAAAATTGGCTAGTATCATTTGTTCACTGAGATTTGCTCATGGTATTTGTCAGTATGCAATTCTAATTCTTTTAAAACCAAAAATAAACACAAAACTCCCAGTTAGTGGTGTTTTTTGTAGAGTATTTTTGCAGTGAAGTTCAGAGACTATCGAATGTAAAAATCAGATGGCTATTGCTGAAGTTCTTGATGGAAAAGGAAAAACAATGAGGAATGAGAACTATATTGCCTTGTCCTTTTCTGTTTATTGTGCTCTGCTATTTGGACTCTAATAAAAATGATGTGAATCCACATTTCAGTTAGGTCACAAAATCTCACATTTTGTCAGATTATTTGCAGGCCTGTATCATCCTTTCTGCTTCTCAGATATGTTAATAATTATTCATCTAGTTTCCAAGAACAGAAAATGAGACTTTAAAACATTTTTGTCAATAAGTTTCATGTGATTACAGGTTGCTTTCTCTTTTTTTAGTTCTCTGGAATCATAGCAAACAGTTTCACATTTCTTTTAACATCCATAGTATTGCTCTAGAATGGAGAGCTAGACGATCCCCAATCTATATTGGAGATCTAGATGAGGAGATTGGAGTTGGAATCTCAGCTCTGCCATACTGACTTTCAGCAAGTTGGTCAACATCTTTGGGTTTTAGTTCAGTCTTCTGTAAGATAAAGGGCTGAACTAAATTCCATTTTGGATTCAAAGGCTCTACACTTCAACCCTGGGGCCTTTGCACTTGCTATTTCTGAGTCTGGACTACTCCCCTTTCCCCTCCTCTTTTCCCCACCTCACTTGGCATCTCCAGTTTATTCCTCAGTCTCAGCTTCAATATAATTTCTTCAGAAAGCCTTCCCTGGTTCTCCCTCCCCCCAATCTAAATTAATCTCCCTCTGTCACTATCTTATTATGCCTTTACTTCCTCAATTTGTAATTTTACATATATGCATATATATTTATGGGGGTGGGTGAGTGTCTGTTTAATAATATCTGTCCCCTCGGTAGACTACAAGCTCTCTAAGGGTAGAGGCCTTAACTATTTCATTTATCATTTTATATTCAGAAGCTTCCACAGTGCATGGCACAATGTAGACATTTAGTGAATGAATGAATGAATAAAAGATTCTGCAAAATCTAGTAAAAACTGATTTCCAAAGACATTGCTTTCTGATCCCTCTTATGCTTTAGAATTTTCAGTCTATATGTCATAAATGTTTCTATTTATGATCTTTTGGGAAGGAATAAGTAGCAATAATAATTACTAACATATTTAATATACTGGGTAAACAGTGGTTTTTTTTTTAATACATTTTGCTTTATTTTGTCAGAATAATATCTTTACAAGGGGGTACATATTATTGTCCTATGTTTCCACCATGAGAAAAGTAGATCAGAATGAGGCATACTTAAAAAATCTTTCAATATATCATCCAGGAATAAGAACTCCTTTTAAAATAAGCAAGAAATGTCAAAGTCTTATAATCTGTTAGTTTAATGTATTTGCCGTAATATTTTTTTCCCTAGATGATGCAAAATTGAGGGGTCTTGCAGCCCCTAGTAACCTTTCTATGAATCAGACTCTTGAAGGTCATAGTGGTGAGTCATGTAATTTTTAAAATCGTATTTGAATAGTCTTTAGGCATTTAGAAACCATCTACTTAATGCAGAAATGTTATCATTTTTAATAATGTTAACATTTAAAGTAATCATTTCTATTGAGCCATAATTAATTAATTGAGCCTAGAGTCTTTCAACAACTTTTACATGATTAAACAATGTCTTCAGTAAATCTAAAACAAAGTCGGTCTTATTTTATATATTAAAAAATACTGTTATTTGTCTACAGATAGGATATAATCCTTTTTTAGAATCTGCTCCGTGGTTCCACATCAAAGTAGACTAAAGAGACATGACAACTGAATGCACTCTATGATCCTAGATTGGATTTTGGAATGAGAGAAAGAAGTACCTATAAGGGACATTATTTGGACAATTGATAAAATTTGAATGTGGACTGGGGTTAGATAATATTGTGTCAGTGTTAAATTCACTAATTTGTAATATGGTTATGAAAGAGAATGTCTTCTTAGGAAATGTACACTAAAGTACTTAGGGATTAAAAAAAAAACAACTAAAAAAACCTCAGTTGTTCATATAACCCAGAGGTTTAAGATATGCTCAAGAGTGTGTTTCTAGGGGGTGGGGGGATGGGGTAACAGGGTGATGGGTACTAAGGAGGGCACGTGTTGTGATGAGCACTGGGTGTTATACACAACTAATGAATCACTGAACACTACATCAAAAACTAATGATGTTTACAGTGGCTAACTGAACATAAAAAAAAAGAGTGTGTTACTAATAGAATGGAAAACAAGAGGGGGGAAAAGAGAAATTAGGGCATATATCAACCACAAACAACCCCCCCATCCCTCTGAAAAAAAATCCAAGTACTTAGTATGATGTCCTTTGGGCATTATTATCCTTGGGAGTCAGGCCAGCTGGGTAAATCTTACTTACATTTGTTTCTGTCATCAGATATATGGCAGCTCTTGCATCTGACTGTAATAGGTGCCTTTGCTGGCCTGGAATAGGAGCAAACATGAAAATATCACATGTTGTAGGAAATGAGTGATAATAGCGACTACATCCTATGAATATGTTTGAGTGATTTATTAAGAGTGGCTAGTTGCACAGGAACCATATTGATTTGAAGATGCTGTTGGTGTTTATTATAAAAATACAAATTTGAAATTGTCACCTTTTTTAAGTTTCTAAATTGTTTTATAATTTTTTTTAGGTTCTGTTCAGGTTGTAACATGGAATGAACAGTATCAGAAGTTGACTACCAGTGATCAAAATGGGCTTATCATTGTTTGGATGTTATATAAAGGTATGCTAGGAGAGCTTATGGAACCTTTCACAGATTGGAGTCTGGGTTATGGTATTTGAATGGGGAAACTACATATTTGAAATAGACTCCTTTTAACCAGCAGCAGGAGTTCATCCTGACGACATGGGGGTAATATTTCTGGATTTATTGCTGCCTACTTTTCCTTTTAACTTTATTATTTTTTTTGAACTGTGACCTTGCATGAGGAAAGTGAACTAGGTGACTGTTGGTTATCTCCAAAATGAACATAGGCCCTTAGCAGGATAGTTTCTACTTGAGATAGCTTTTTTTCCCCCCAGGTTTCCAATAAGAATTATTTTCTGTATGATCAGTGGCTAGAGTTAATCCAGTGGGTAAAAACATTTATTAAGGAGTCAGGGGCAATAATTCATTCCCTTTATTGAGTCATTTAGCTTCCTTTTCTTTCATGGATACAGATTTTATCTCAGCTCTGACAATTGGCTCATGATTTGCACCTTTTGGCTACAAGAGAGAGCAAGAGAAGGATTAATTTAGGTGCATCACTATTACCAGAAAATAACACATAATACTTGATCTCTTGGGGCCTGTAGCCATCATCTTTAAATGTGTGTTGTTTTGAAAACATTCAGGGTGTACCATTTAAAAATTCTTAATTAAAAATATGCTGTACATGAATTTATGTTTTTCAAAGCTTATGTATGTGTGTGTATATCTGTGCAGGGAGTAGAATATGAGAGTACAGGAGATTAGGGTAAACTGTCTTTTTCCAAGGTGGGTGTTCTCTGGGCCTCAGTCCTTACTCTGATAATGCCCTCTTTGACTAGTTATTTCAAATTATGTGATAATTTGCTTGGCTGTAGGCCAGAATTCCTGATACCAAAATGTAGTAAAAAATAAAAACAAAACAAAATAGCCTTGTGATTTGCCTCACATTTGGTTACACTTTGAGACCTCTCACTCCAGCCCTGTGTACAAGAATGGTTTTGTCATTCAGCATTAGTGATGTGAAATCACTAAAGTGATTTGCACTGTTGAAAATTTTTTTCAAGCAGGCTTAGAGTTTTTACCTAATGTACTTGTATTTAATATGCTTATAATTAGTCATTGGAGAGTTTATGCATATATATAAAATTATTATGGTTATTTTGTTTTTTCCTTGGTTATTATCTGAAGTTTTAGACTTTGAGAAAAATCGGTTGTTTTGGTCTGTCAAAAGCAAATAAAGTTTTATTTTTTAATGGACAGAAAGGAAGGAAGAAAGAGAGAAAAGAGGGGCATTTATTGTGTTTTCTGTGATAATCTTTGAAGCAGTTGTTGGTCAAGGCCTCAGCTAATTTTTTATTTTGTTTTTGTTGGATTTGAAGGTTTTATAGTTTAATGTCTCAGATTGTAGAAAATTTTGCAGTTACTTATCCCACAGTGTGCTTTATGGAATGTTTTCAACTCTTATGTGAAAGTTTTGACTTGTAATTTTTTTAAAATTTGTGCAAATAGGCTCTTGGTACGAAGAGATGATCAATAACAGAAATAAATCAGTGGTTCGAAGTATGAGCTGGAATGCCGATGGACAGAAGATCTGCATTGTATACGAAGACGGGGCTGTGATAGTTGGTTCAGTGGATGGTAATGCTTTGTTGCACACAGAACTAAGATCAATATTTGGTTGGCATTTTTATCTTTAGAGGTTTAATTAATTATATGTTAGCTTTCTGACAGAAAAGTAAACATAAAAAGAGAAAACAGTTGATATACAATTTGATGATGTTCAAGAAACATTTATTTTTTTTTTAAGATTTTATTTATTTTTTTAAGTAAACCCTCCACCCAACATGGGGCTTGACCTTACAACCCCATGATCAAGAGTCGCGTGCTCTACCAACTGAGCCAGCTAGGTGCCCCTAAGAAACATTTATTTTTACGTATACTCAAGTAAAAAAATCTATTTTTAAAAAATTTCCTACAGTGGCACTGAAAAAAGATTGAATTAATTTTTCAGGATTATTTTAAATGTCTGCCTAGTTATAATTCATTTTTACACTTGTTAGGCTATTTTATTATAAATACGTAGATCTTAGTTTCAATAAGTATGTAGGGATATAACAATCTCTGGTTATTTTTAAACAATTGAACTATTGAATATTATTGACATATAACATTAGTTTTATTTTTTATTTTTTTATTATTATTTTTTAAAGATTTTATTTATTTGAGAGAGAGAGAGACAGCGTGAAAGCACAAACAGTAGGGAGGGACAGAGGGAGAAGCAGACTCCCAGCTGAGCAGGGAGCCCAATATGGGGCTCGATCCCAAGACCCCGAGATCATGACCTGAGCCGAAGGCAGCCGCTTAACTGACGGAGCCACCCAGGCACCCATAACATTAGTTTTAGATGTACAACATAATGATTTGATATTTTTATGTGTTGTGAAATGATCATCTGGTCATTTTTAAATAGAGCTGAGCATGTTGTTGTTATTGTGTTTTATAGCTTTAAAACCTATGTTTTTCAAATTTTAGTTCATAGGTAACACTGGGGCTTCTGAGAGTCTGTACCTTCATTTTAATGTGAAACTCTATAGAGAAATAATTTATTTCAAAATGATTTCCATTTGTTTTTTTCTAGTGTAACTTCATTTATTCCACAAATGTTTCTGAGAGCTTACAAAGTCACAGCTATAGTTCTAGGCACTAGGTACGACAAAAAATATTTCAGATCTAGAACAGGAGAGATGGATAAGTAACCAGGCAATTACAGTGCCTTGTGGTAAGTGTGGAGACAGGGAAAATACAGCAACATATAGTAGAAGTATCTAATTCAGGCTTGGAGGGATCAGGGAAGGCATCCTGGAGGAAGTGATATGTGCTGAGGCATTAGGCACCACGAAGGTTGGTTTGTAAAGTGTCCTAGGCCTAAGAAATAGCATTTGAGGAGGTCCTCAGGGGTTGAACTTAGCCATGGTTAGGGTACTGAAAAAATTTTGAGAGTCAGTGTAGTATAATATTAAAAGGAGAAGAGTTGTATGTGATGAAATTAGAGACATTAGCAGAAGCCAGATTATGCAGTTTGTAAGTTATACAAGGAGTTGGGATTTAACTTTAAGGGCACTAGGGAGCCAGTGAAAGCTTTTAAGAATGGGAGCAGTGTGATCGAATTTGTTCTTTGGAAGCATCTCTGTGACTGCAACATGAAGACTGGAGGGAGGAAAGAAGGATAGGGGGCAGGTGTACCAGTTGGGGAATTACTATGGTAATTCAGGTGAGAGGTGATGGTGGATGGTGGCTGAACCAGGGTAGTGACAAAGAGGCTGGAAGTAAGTGGACATATGCTGGAGATACTTAGGAGCTAGAATAGATAGGGCCTCATTATTGATCAGTTTGGGGATGAGGGGATGGAAGTGTCTAGAATAATAGCCAGTTTTTAGCTTTGACAACTGGATGGATGGCCATGCCATAAAAATAAGGGATGTGGGAGGGGCGCCTGGGTGGCTCAGTCAGTTAAGTGTCTGCCTTCGGCTCACGTCATGATCCCAGGGTCCTAGGATCGAGCCTTACATCAGGCTCCCTGCTCAGTGGGGAGCCTGCTTCTCCTTCTCCCATTCCTCCTGCTTGTGCACTCTCTCTCTCTCTCTCTGTGTGTCAAATAAACAAAATCTTTTAAAAAAATAAGGAATGTGGGAGAAAGACTGATTGTGAGGGAAGATTTCGTTTTTGGACATACTGATTTTGTCATGCCGTAGGACAGCCAAATAAAATATGTCAGACCATAATTACATGTATGCATCTGTGGCTCCGAAATATCTGGGCTAGAGTCATACTTTTGGGAATCACCAGCAGGTAGATGGTAATTTAAACCATTGGAATAGGTGAAAAACTTACGGGCCACTGTGGGATAAGAACCTGCAACATCAGTGTTGGAGATAAAGGAGTAAACAAATGCACAGAAACCAAGAAAGAAGGAAGGGGTGGTTAAAGAAAAGCCTGCAGTGGACCTAGCAACAGGCCTTAGAGACCTCCTGAAGGTCATCTCTGGACGTGTGGGGTGGAAGCCGGATTGGGTTGGGCTGAGGGTTGAGTGGGAGATGAGGAAGTGGTGACTGCAGGTGTGAACTCTTTGGAGAAGCTTGGCTGGGAGAGGAATGGTGGAAATAGGGTAGTGGCTAGAAGGGAACTTGGGGTCGAGGGAGATGTTCTTTGTTTTATTTGTTTTTATTTGAGGTGGTAGTTTTGAAGGATAGATCTGAGTATATTTAAATACTTGTGAGAAAGGGCCTGGAGAGAAGAGTTTAAAGAGAAAGAGAAAATGTGAATAATCAGTAGAGGGGGATCTTTGCAAAGCTAGGAAGGGCTTAGACCAGAATGTAGGTGGAGGGATTCACCCTAGGTAGGTGTCTGGTTGGGGATATACCTCTTCCTTTGTTTTGGGGGGCAAAGCAGAAAGGGTTATCATGGATTCAGTTTTGTCCTGAATGTTTGAAAGTGGAAATGAGGGATTTCTTTTTTGAAAGCTTTTATTTTCTTTCCATGGTTGAAGATGAGTTCATCTGCTAATTGGGAGTAAGGTCCTAGATTAGAGTTTTGAAGAGAAGGGAGAAAGTTGGAAACAGCTGCTATTTCAAATGTTTAGTAGGATATTTGGCACATAAGAGGTACTCAGTAAATTTTATTGACTACATAAATTGAGCAAATACATGGTGCTATGATGAATGTGAGAGCTCTTTAGGGAAACAGAATTTTAGGGCAGTTGTTGGACAATTATGACCTTGAACCTTTAATGAAATAATTATGTTTTATGTTTTATTTTAGGGAATCGCATTTGGGGAAAAGACTTGAAGGGTATACAGTTATGCCATGTAGCATGGTCTGCAGATAGTAAAGTCCTACTTTTTGGAATGGCAAATGGAGAAATACACATTTATGATAATCAGGGGAATTTTATAGTAAGTGTATATATTTTCATATATTCATTAGTTTTGGTTACACAATTTTATATGATTATTTTATGTATCATTCGTATATGTATACACATTTATTATGATGGTTTGTGTCATCAAGAAAGTCTTCATTTCAATTTTTTTTCCAATCATTTAGATTTTTTAATTAAAAAAAAAAACGGGTCGCTTAAAGGTAAATTAATGCTTTTAGTTCAGAATTCTTGGTAACTGGGAAGGACAACATTTCAGTGTATTGAAGCTGAGGGATAATGAGTTGGATGAGGTACAGTTTAATCTTTGTGTCTTCTAATAGCAGAAGCCTAAGTTTACATGAGATACATATTTTTTTTCCAATGATATTTTTGTAGCAAGCTACTCAAGGTTGTTTGTAAAAAGAATGGAAGACTTAAACAGTAAAGGGCAAAAATCAGGTCCAGGGAAGAAGGCAAAATAAAAGAGGCTCAGCAAGCACAATCTCAAGAAAAACTCTGGCTTTGTGAGATTTAGCTGTGTTTGATCTCTGATCTTACTTATGGGGCAGTTTGGTTTGTTGTGAGGCTGAGGACATTACATAAATCTATTTATTCGCGGAAGTGATAATAGCCAGCTTTTCCATGACACTTTGCTATTTTTGAGGTACTTTCATATACCTCTTGTCATTTAGTCTCATAAATTCTCTGTGAGTTTCTTTTAATCCTCATTTTGCAAAAGGGAAAAACCAAAATTCAGTTGAAGTTGTTTGTCCCAGGCAGGGTTGGTAAACCAGTAAGCCATGGGGCTGGCATTTGAAGTCAGATTTTTAAATCCCATTTTCAGTGTTCTTTCTACAGTACTCTATACTGATCTGTTTTAAAGGATGAAATATTAACCTAACTCATTTGTTTAGGTGAAAATGAAACTGAATTGCTTGGTGAATGTCACCGGAGCGATCAGTATTGCTGGGATCCACTGGTACCACGGCACGGAAGGCTACGTGGAGCCAGACTGCCCCTGCCTCGCAATTTGTTTTGACAATGGGAGGTGCCAAATCATGAGACATGAGAATGACCAGAGTATGTAATTTTTCTTTCTTTTTTTTTTTAATGTGGAGAACTTAAAAAATATTTTAAAATTATTCTGAAGATTATACAGTTCTGTAGGCTAAGTATTTTACCACAATTACCTCATTTTTTTCTTTTTGACTAGATCCTGTTTTAATTGACACTGGCATGTATGTGGTGAGTATCCAGTGGAACCACATCGGCAGCGTGTTAGCTGTGGCAGGTTCCCAGAAGGTTGTCACTCAGGATAAAGATGTAAACACTGTGCAGTTTTACACTCCATTTGGTGAGGTAAATGTCTTTTTTCTTTCCTATGTAGCGAGTAATGTAGGGGAAAAAGGTGGAGGAAGCGGTATAAACTTGTCACCTTTTTGAAAAGGGACATTTTGAGTAAAAATGATGGAATAACAGGCATCTTGTCTTTGATTAATGTCCTCACTTCTAAGTCTTGATAGTTGTATTTTATCATGGAATTTAGTTTATCCTCTGTACCTTTAGAAAATGAGCTGTTTCACCTAAGAAATCACTATGCAGTAGTATTTAGAATATTTTCTCTGTGATCTGAATGTGCATCTTTTTTCCTAGCTGGTTTTGTGTTGTTTTTAATATAATTTAGTTGTTTCAGATTAATATTTTGGATTTTTAATGTGATATATTAAATGTACATAGATGTTAAGCACACATATCTGTCTCTTCCTCCTTCAGACTTTTTTTTTTTTTTTAAGATTTTATTTATTTATTTGAGAGAGAGAGTGCAAGTTGGCAGAGGGGCAGAGGGAGAGGGAGAGAATTCCAAACAGATTCCCTTGAGTGTGGAGCCTGATGCAAGGCTTGATCCCAGGACCCTTGAGATCATGATCTGAGCTGAAATTACCAGTTAGACACTTAGCCACCTGAGCCACCCAGGCGCCCCTCCCTCCTTCAGTCTTCTAACAGTTTTAATTTGTTGAGGAATAACCAACTATTTTAAGAAAATCTATCTTTTTTTTTTTTTTTTAAAGATTTTGTTTATTTATTTGAGAGAGAGAGAATGAGAGACAGAGAGCGTGAGAGGGAGGAGGGTCAGAGGGAGAAGCAGACTCCCTGCCGAGCAGGGAGCCCGATGCGGGACTCGATCCTGGGATCCAGGATCATGACCTGAGCCGAAGGCAGTCGCTTAACCAACTGAGCCACCCAGGCGCCCCTTAAGAAAATCTATCTTAATAACTAATCTTAAGTGATGCTACATTAGAATACAAGCATTGTTTTCATAAATGCATGTGTTATCCTTCTTAGTAGTATTATTAATTAAATTTCTTTTTTTAGATTTGATTTATTTATTTGAGAGAGAGAAAGAGTGTGCGTGGCAGAAAGGGAGGGGCAAAAGGGGAGGGAGAGGGACAAGCCGACTCCCTGCTGACTGCAGAGCCCAAAGCAGGGCTCTATCTCAGGACCCTGAGATCATGACCTGAGCCAAAACCAAGTCAGTTGCTTAACCTACTGAGCCACCCAGGTGCCCCTAATGAATTTAATTTTTAAGGAGAGTTTTATTGAAGATGTAGTGGAAAATATCAAATAGGAGAGTTAATGTATTGTGAATTTTAAAGAATTTGTAAAGTGAGAACTTAGTAACTAAGCTTAATTTTTTGCCTGTTTTATTTTCTGTCTCTAGACTCTATTTAGTCCTTATTGGTTTTTATAAATTCACTATAGACTTCAATAATATGTGTTTTTGCTACATAAAAGCCTTCCCCAGTTGTTTTAATATTTAAAAATACATTTTAATAATTTCTCTGAGGGTAAGAAACGGTATCAGCTCATGCTTTTGAATCATTGTCTCAAAATACCCAGTAGAATGTGATGTAGAGAATAGATTGTACATTGCCAGCTAATATTTTTGGTAGATGTTAAAAGCTAAGGGAAAACTGAAGTATGGTTCTCAAGGTTCCTAACTATTAAAAATCTGAATTCATGGGGCACCTGGGTGGCTCAGTTAAGCGTCTGCCTTCGGCTCAGGTCATGATCTCATGGTCCTGGGATCGAGGTCTGAGACAGGCTCCCCGCTCAGCAGGGAGTCTTCTTCTCCCTCTCCCTCTGCAGCTCTCCCTGCTTGTGCTCTCTTGCTCTCTCTGTCAAATAAATAAATAGATAGATAGATAGATTAATTAATTAAAAAATATCTTTGGGGCGCCTGGGTGGCTCAGTTGGTTAAACGACTGCCTTTGGCTCAGGTCATGATCCTGGAGTCCTGGGATCGAGTCCCGCATCGGGCTCTCTGCTCAGCAAGGGGTCTGCTTCTCCCTCTGACCCTCTTCCCTCTCGTGCTTTCTGTCTCTCATTCTCTCTCTCTCAAATAAATAAATAAAATCTTTAAAAAAAAAATATCTTTAAAAAAATCTGAATTTGTTCTTAATTCATGTTCTTTGTTGGTTATTTTTGTCAACCATTGGCTTATTTATCATTATTTTATCTGCTTATTTTTGGTAGTTCAACCTTTTCTAAGTGGAAAAACATGGATTCTAAGGCCTATTTATCTTGCAAAACAGTGTGTTATGTGTTAAATTGACAACTGTAGGTTGGTTTGGCATGCTTGTAATTAAAAGTATCTAGCACAGTTCCTCAGGGTATATTAGTCACTTGGTATTTTTTTGAATGAGTGAATATATAGGGGACTTACTTTGGATCTATGTTATTAAGATAGGGAAGGTAACTTAGAAGGAGGTTATCTAAAGATTTAACCTTAAGGAAACCTCAGGGAAGAATTTGCTTTTGATTCTGAAGGCCTGAGTCTTCTGGTTTTTATACAGTGGTCTTAGCCAGGGAAGGGGATGACAGAGCATGTGATTTGTCATCAGGTTGGCCTGGCTTTGGCTGTGAATTCCATTTCCACAGCGTCGTCTCACTTGGAGAACTTCTTTCACCTCTGAGACTCAGTTTACTTATGTTCTGAAATAAAGGTAATACCTCATGGCACTGTTGTAAAAATTACAGGAGGTAACAATGAGAAAATGCCTACCCCAGGGCTAGGTGAGTGCTTACTACAAGTTGGTTTTCTTTCGGTGTTGCTGCCATCACCTGGCTGGCCTGCAGAGTTGGGAGATGGCCTTATTCTCTTCCCAGTGAGGCTCGTCACTCCTAGGAGTGATGCTGTGAGAGCCTGCCTGCTCCCTCTGGTTTCATGCAGGCAGCAGGACAGACAGAGTGGACCCTCCTAGGTTAAAACATTTTTACCCCCATCGGTTTCCCTGGCAAAATGGAGTTTCATACGTTAAACCTGACTTGCGAGCATATCTGCTTAAGAACAAGGGATAGCAGTACGATTTATTAAAATTCTTGGGTCTGTCAAAACATAGATTTACAGTATTTTCTTTTTATGGCCACATTAAAATGTCTTTGTATTAATTTATTCACTTGTTAATTTAGCCATAAAATGGGCTATGTTACAGTTAAAGCTGTAAGTTGGTTTGATATCATTGTAATTAAAAGTTTCTAGCATGTCTTCATATATGAAGACATTAATTTGAGTGCATGATACATTTATTTACTTAATAGATATTTATTGAGTACCTGTTTATCAAGCAATCCGTTAAGGGATAGGGACATAAATGTGAATATGATGAAGTTAGTGCTCTCTGGTAGCTCACTTTCTGAATTCTCTGGACCTGTAGAAGGAAGGAAAAGGCAGGAAACAATATTAAAGTTGCATCTTGGAGGATGGAGACTGTGCTCCAGGAGCACAAGGGAGAGTAAGGCTGGGGAGGCAAGGAAGAGGAAAGGAAGATTTCAGGCAGAAGGTCAAAAGTTTGGAGGCACAGTAGCCCTCTCATGAGGGAGAACACAGGAATTATGGCTAAATAGTGAGGTACTGAGCCAAAGAGTATAGCTTTGAGCCAAATGGGAAGAGGCATTGTATACTCTGCTAAAGAATGTGATGGTGGGAAGCTATTGATTTTTAAAAATGATTAAACATTTTTTTAAAGCAGGATAAGATAGTGATTGGATTTGTGTTCCAGAAAGGTAATTTTGACAGTAGAACAAATATTGAATTTGGGGGGTAAAGGCTGGGAAAGAGAAAAGAGATAAAAGGTAAAGATTGCAGTTAGACCATTACCATAGTTCATTCAGGAAAGGGGGGAGGGGCAGTGGAGGATAGATGAGAGTGAGAGCCATAGGACTTGGTGACTGATTGGCTATGGAGGATGAAAGAGAGACCAGACTTAAAGATTGCATTTACTACCACAATAATTCTTTCATCCCAAGAGGCACAATTTTTTTTTAAAGATTTTATTTTTAAGTAATGTCTACACCCGATATGGGGCTCG
The DNA here is from genome assembly GCF_002201575.2 of Neomonachus schauinslandi. Classification (NCBI taxonomy): domain Eukaryota; kingdom Metazoa; phylum Chordata; class Mammalia; order Carnivora; family Phocidae; genus Neomonachus; species Neomonachus schauinslandi. The sequence continues at coordinate 15,167,164 of NC_058412.1, read as the reverse complement.
AACCCACAACCACCCACTGAGCCAGCCAGGTGTCCCCAAGAAGCAGAATTTTTTACAACTCCAAAATTGGAATGCATCTTATAATCAAAGTTTTCCTATTTTAATTAGCAGTATGTTTTATTCTTCCTGAGTTATACATAAATATGCATATTTAGATCTCTGGCATCTTGGATTTGATGAAATTTGATACTGAATTCTTTCGCTTTTGTTTGTAAATTTCTCCTATCATAAGTATGTTTTTCATTATAAGAATTCAAGGAAAATGATTTTGAAGTGAGTAGTAACCTTTCACAAAATAATTTTTATAACACCTTTGATCCCTATGAAGTGATTGGTGGTAATTTATATTTTATTTAATTGTGATATTTTAGGTTAAATATAATTATTTTTTCAGCATTTGGGTACCTTGAAAGTTCCTGGAAAGCAGATGTCTGCACTATCTTGGGAAGGAGGAGGACTGAAAATTGCACTAGCTGTTGATTCTTTTATATATTTTGCAAACATTCGACCTGATTATAAGGTGAGTATTGTGAGCAGTTGTTAAAAAAAAAAGCTGTTTTTATTTACTTATTTTTTTATTTTTATTTTTTTAAAGATTTTATTTATTCATTTGAGAGAGAATGAGATAGAGAGAGCATGAGAGGGGGGAGGGTCAGAGGGACAAGCAGACTCCCTGCCGAGCAGGGAGCCCGATGCAGGACTCGATCCAGGGACTCCAGGATCATGACCCGAGCCGAAGGCAGTCGCTTAACCAACTGAGCCACCCAGGCGCCCAAAAAAGCTGTTTTTACTAAACAGTTTTGCTACAGCTCAAAGTATAATGTACGTTTCTTGCATGTGTTCGCAGCCACTTGATTTTAGAAACCAGATGAAAGGAGACGTTTTTAGTGTGAAGACTTTAGAACCTGAAAACTTTCCTAGAATACTATACATAACTAATAAAATACCCCTAACAGTCAGGGTCTCAGCAGGAAACAGATGACACACTCAAAAGAATAACTGAAGAGAGACTGATGGAGGGTTTATTAGAGAGGTACGGGCATGGCTAATGGGTCCTGTAAGGGATGACAACGCAGGCATCCAGGGATTAGCAACAGTGGGCAAGGTAGGAAAGTATTGTTCCTGGAACCCACTAGAGCTGTGGCTGTGCAAGAGGGATTATCCTGTGGGAGCACAGCCTCTGCCGGCTGGCTGTGTAGAAACAGTTTTGGGGAAGAAATACGTCAGCCCATCTCTCTACCTGTTGGTGCCTTCTATTGGCCAGACCCAACTGGAAACCAGAAGGCAAGGTAGCCTATGTGTTGGAGTTCATAGAAGTCAGTCTCCAGGGGATAGCAGGGTAAAAAAAGGCAGCGAGAGAATGGATCAGAAGGGGAAAATGAGAATAAGCGGGATAATACTGATCAATATTTTTAAAAAAGATTTTATTTATTTCTTAGAGAGAGAGAGCATGAACGGGGGTGGGAGAGGGAGAAGCAGGCTCCCCGCTGAGCAGGGAGCCCAACACGAGGCTCGATCCCAGGACCCTGGGATCATGACCTGAGCCGAAGGCTGATGCTTAATGGACTGAGCCACCCAGGTGCCCCAATACTAATCAATATTTTATCTTAAATTTATCATTTGACCCAAAACAAGTTCAGAATATGAGATTACTCAATCTGGTAAACTACTAAGAATATTTGCTATGAAAAACTTATTTTATTTTTAAAAGGCAAAGCACCTTGGAGAACTGTCTGATTCTAGGACTAGGGTGGGAAAAATACAGGAGTCTCTGACAGTGCCAGAAAGTAAGCAAGTGCTCAAAACACAAAAGGATAGGGCATACCAAAGAGACAAAGGAGCCAACCTGGAAGAGCTCCCAATGGCCAATACTGGAACAATTTGAGCAACAAAATAAATGATGTAACTTTGCATTGCAACCAAATTATAAAATAAATGTCCACAAGCAAAAGCTGATCTAAAATAAATTATTTAAATAAATAAATGGAGGAGAAGAAACAAAGCTTCCTTACAGAAGTATTTGAATTACTTAGATGCTACCCCCTCTGGTCCCTGGCTTCCCTAACTTGAACATGAGTTGCATTCAGTGACTCACTTCTGAAGAGCAGGGTATGGAAAGGGGAAAAAGAACGTCCCCTTACCGTGGAGAGACCTAGCAGACACCACCTTGTCTTGGCGGTCAGGGCTGGTGTCAGCGGCGTCACACAGGTATCGTGTATCCCCTGAGGTGGCACATGAGGAGAGCCCTTCGCTTCTGTCATGGGCTCACTAAAAACTGAGAATCCCAATCTGAGCGGGAGAAAAACACCAGACAAACACAGATTGAAGGATATTCTGCAAAATACCTGACCGGTACTCGTTAAAGCTGTCTAGGTCATTAAAAACAAGGAAAGACTGAGAAATCATCACAGCCCAGGGGATTCTAAGGAGATATGACTACTGAGCATAATGTATGCCAAATAGGATTCCGGGACAGAAAAAGGACATTAAGGAAAAACTAATGAAATCCAAATAAAGCGTGAAATTTAGTTAGTAGGACTGGATCCGTGCTGGTTTCTTAGTGGTGACAAATGTACCACAGTAGTGTAAGATGTTAACAATAGGGAGAGGAGTACAGGGAACTCTGTATTATCCTAGTAACTTTAAAAAAAGTTTTTTTTATAGAGCATGTGTGAGTGGGGGGAGAGGGCACCTAGGGAGAGGGAGAGAGACAATCTTAAGCAGACTCCACACTCAGTGCAGAGCCTGAGATGGGTCTCGATCTTACAACCCTGAGATCATGACCTGAGCTGAAATCGAGGGACGGACACTTAACCGACTGAGCCACGCAGGCGCCCCTATCCTTGTAACTTTTGTATAAATCTAAAATTACTTTATTTTATTTTATTTTTTAAGATTTTATTTATTTATTTGACAGAGAGAGAGATAACAAGAGCAGGAACACAACCGAGGGGAGTGGGAGAGGGAGAAGCAGGCTTCCCGCCGAGCAGGGAGCCCGATGCGGGGCTCGATCCCAGGACCCTGGGATCATGACCTGAGCGGAAGGCAGACGCTTAACTACTGAGCCACCCAGGCGCCCCTATAAATCTAAAATTATTTTAAAAAGTTTATTTTAAAAAGTAATCATAGTATAAAAAGTAAATATGCCTTAGTTTTGGATAGTAAACACAGTCATAATAATATCAACTCCGAATACTGATTTATTAAAAATTACACATGAATATATTGGGGGAGTTAGCTCAAGAGAAAGAGGTTCCATTAAGTTCTTTAAGTTCCACTATCTCATACATAAGTGATATGGAGGTAAATAACAAAACAGTCAAAGCTCAGAGTTGTAAATGGCTGCCCCTGGGAGGAAATTAGTCAGTGGGGATCTGCATTTTATTTTTGTTTTAAAGAAGCCACATAGAATTATTTGACTCTAAACTATGTGCACATGTTACTTTGGTAAAAACAAATGTAGAAAATGTGGATGGGGAAAAAAGGCAAAGCATCTGTTTTTGAATTTTGGCTTGGGGACCCAGAATATAAACTTTTATTTATTTATTTTTTATTATTATGTTATGTTAATCACCATACATTACATCATTAGTTTTTGGTATAAACTTTTGGTGGGGATCACTCTTCTGTTGTCCCCCCATGCAGCTGGTAATGACTATTGAAAAATCTGAAATTTTCACCACTGAAGCTTAAAATCTTACAAATGAAAATGAGGAAAGTTAAATTTATTTTTGTAGTACATTCTTTGATAACTGTATTGCTTTTAGATTTTGTTGTTGTTATTTCGGTGAGAAAAGGTATTAAGCTGAATGTTCAGTCCTTCTGTCTTCTATTCCTGAAGAAGATATTTGGTCAGCACCAAAAAAACCACATATCTACAGTATATAATAAGATTTTTCTTTTTTTTCTTTTTTCTTTCCCAATGTTAAATGTTCTTTTTCTCTTTCTCTCCCTCTCTTCTTCCCTCCTGTTCTTTGCTCCTTCCTTTCTTCCTAGTGGGGTTATTGCTCAAATACTGTCGTTTATGCTTACACCAGACCTGATCGTCCAGAGTATTGTGTTATCTTTTGGGATACGAAAAACAATGAGAAATATGTTAAATATGTGAAGAGTCTCATTTCTATTACTACCTGTGGAGATTTCTGCATTTTGGCTACAAAAGCTGATGAAAATCATCCTCAGGTGGGTGTTCCTTTATATGTTAAAGCTAAGATGGGTTAACCTCTACCTTCTTAAGCATAGCCTCTGTACTGGTAGGTGCAGCAAAGTATTGGGTCTACTGGCCATGTCTGTCTAGACCTCTGTTTTGGAAAATTATGTGACTCCATTGGTTCTCTGTCCCCTGTTTTTTTCTCCTATCAGCTAATCCATTAGCATTTCATATTGACCAGGTCAGTACGGAAGCTTTTTGTCTCTGAAATATATTTAAAATGCCATACTCCTTTTCCAAGTTAAAATTCCACAAGGAAAAATGAATATCCAGATGTCTAGTATAAACGCTCAAGAAATTATGTAATGATGACCATTATAACACTTTGGGTAGCTTTGGCACTGAGAAATATACTTTTATTTGGAATTACATTGCTTTAAAAATCAATATCTCACAGGGTAAAATAAATAATGTAAATAATGCCTTTCTAAAAAGTATGCTAACAATTTAAATATTTGCAGAAGCTTATAAATTTTTTTTTAAAAAGGATTACCATTGTCTTTGGCTGGGTTATAAATTATTTTAGCCTGTTAAAAAGTATAGAGTTTTTAGTTTAAGGTGGCCATTTGAACAGCCACCTTTGGCCCTGTTCTCTCCTGTAACTCACAAAAAAACAATAAAGGTATTTTTTAAAAAGTCATAAGCCCATAGGGACCAGAAAGGGAGAGGAAATGGCAACATAGTTTTAGAGGTTAAAGAGTAGGTGGATTAGGGCGCCTGGGTGGCTCAGTTGGTTAAGCGACTGCCTTCAGCTCAGGTCATGATCCTGGAGTCCCGGGATCGAGTCCCGCATCGGGCTCCCTGCTCGGCGGGGAGTCTGCTTCTCCCTCTCCCACTCCCCGTTTGTGTTCCCTCTCTCTCTGTGTCTTTCTCTGTCAAATAAATAAATAAAATCTTTAAAAAAAAAAAAGAGTAGGTGGATTAGTGGTAATTACCTTAGCAGACCTAGGAAAGCTGAATCCTAAGTCATCAATGGAGAAAGCAAAGAAGAAACCAGTTTTCATCCCAGAATCCTGAAGAGACACAGGACTTAATGGTACCTGGTAGGAGAAAGAAACGAATGGAAAAACAATTTGGAAGTAATAGAGATTATGCAAGAAGGAGAAAATTAAAAACAAAACATATAGAGTCCTGCCTGAAGAATCTGACCAGTTCAAGAGAAAAGACCTCTTAAAGTTACTCCTGTGGGGAGTCACCAAGGAAAGCTCCCTGCCCCATCACCTTACTGTGAAGACCAGAGTCATGGGGCTCACTCATAAACAAATAGGTTCCAAACAGCTTTTTAGTGTCATACTCTTAAATAGAAGCAGATAGACAAGGATTGTCAGACATTTGAGAAAAGCATCTCATTTAACAGACACAAAAAAATAAACACAAGGAGAAAAGAATTGGGAGGAAGCAGAGACTCTGCAGGGAGAAGAACAATGCAGAAGAATAATTTCAAATTATCTTCCTAGAGTTAAGAGATACTACATCCATAAAAGAAGGAAGGAATGCTATAGAAAAGGAAGTTTTTGGAAATTACAAATATGATAACAGCAATGAAAAATTTGGCAGAGGGGTTAGAAGATAAAATGAAGGAAAACTCCTGTAAAGCGGAACAAAAAGACAAGGAAATGGAAAACAGGAGTGAATAGATAAGAAAATCAAAGGACCAGACCTGGAAGTTCAGTGAACAGGCAAAGTGGAAGAGAGTAATTCTGAAGAAAATATTCAAGAAAATTTCCCTTGACTCTCTAGATTGAAAGTGCCTAGCTCAGTGAATGGAAATATTTCCACATCAAGGCACATCGTTGTGAACTTTCAGAACACTGGGGATAGAAAGATCCTATAAGCTTTCAGAAAAACAGACTTCATAGGGTCAGGTGTCATCATGGCATTCAACTTGTCAACAGCAATACTTTGGAGAATTGCTTTTGAAATTTTGAGGGAAAATGATTTCCCATCTTGAATTCTATATGTTAAGCAAACTATGAATTACAATGAAGGTAGGAGACAGATTATGCTTCCAGCATGAAGGTTTTGGACAAGATGGTGTTGCCTGTCCAGGTCTCTGCTCATCAATCTCGGCTACTGCTCTGCCTGTTCCTCGGCATTGCCTACGGAGCCAAGCTCAAGTTACCTGAAACCTCGGGCAGAAGAGGAAAGGAGGAGAGCAGCTGAGGAGAAAAAGAAGCAGGATGAACAGAAATGGGTTGAGAGAGAACTGGCAGAAGCCCAAGAGGACAGCATACTAAAGTGAGCCTGCCTTTCTCTGGAATGGTGTGGATGAATAAAGCTTCCTGTGTTGTGTGAAAAAATAAAATGAAGGTAGGGGAAAGACATTTTTAGATGTACAAGGTCACCAAAAATTTATCTTCAAGCTTTCTTATCTTAGTTACTTCAGGATATGGCCAACCAAAATGAGGACTAGACCAAGAAAGAAGAAACTGGATAACCTGACAGCAATGGTGAAGAGTGGTACCAGCTGACAGTGTGTGGCATGCCTAGCGTGTCATCAGATGACAGCACGTCACATGGCTCCAAAGGAAACTCAAGATGAAATTAATAGAACACTTAATGTGGTTGAACCCTTGAGAGGAGACACATACCTGGGAGGTAACTGGGGACTTAAGTTAGTAATCAATACAGAGAAACTAGCAAAGAGAAAAAAATAAAGACAATTACCAACCACAGGGAAAGCAAAATGCACTTGAAAGGAGAATAAATCGTGACATACTTAAAACTCAGCTATGAATAACACTTACATAGTCAAAATGATGTTTTTTAAATGGATTTTTTTAGTTAAATGGATTTTTAATTAAAAAGAGCCTTTTATTTGGAGCTTAATGATCATATTAACTCCTAAAATTCTGATCTAACAAAATGGTAGGTGGGAAGCTGGAGGCATAGGGGTGTGCCCTGTGTTGGGGGCTGGGAAGGGGGCTGAAAGAGAGTTACATACCTATCTGTGATAGTGGGAAGTCAGTGGAGAATGTCCCAGATCTAAACAGAACAAAACAAGAAGTAGCATCATAAACACATTATTTAGGTTTGTGGAGGTAAATATCAAAAGGATGAGTTAAAGGAGCTGAAAGTTGTTACTTCAGGGAGCAGAAAATGGGAAGTTAGTGGGGAACTTCTATTTTTAATAAGTCTTATGGAACTACTTCATTCTTTAACCTTGAGCATGTAGATTATATGTGGATTAAAAAATACACATTATTTGTGGTACTTTGTGGCAGTAAATCAGCTTATTTTAAGTAGTAGAAGAGTAAATTATATTTCGGTACAATTTTTGTCATTTAGTTTCTTAAAAATTTTTCTTAAACATTTTTTCCTTAAATTTTTAATTGTATTTATTTTTAAAAGATTTTATTCATTTTTATTTTATTTTTTTTAAAGATTTTATTTATTTGACACAGAGAGAGAGAGGGATAGTGAGAGAGAGAGAGCACAAGGGGGGAGCGGCAGGCAGGCCGAGGGAGAGGGAGAAGAAGGCTCCCCATAGAGCAAGGATCCCGATGTGGGGCTCGATCCCAGGACCCTGGAATCATGACCTGAGCTGAAGGCAGCTGCTTAACTGACTGAGCCACCCAGGCACCCCTATTTATTTATTTTTAGAGAGAGAGAGAAACCTGTGTGCCTGCATGTGAGCGGGGTCGAGGGAAGGGGAGAAGGGCAGAGGGAGGAGAGAATCTCAAGCCGACTCTGCTCTCAGCATGAAGCCCGCTGCAGGCCTTGACCCCAGGACCCTGAGATCATGACCTGAGCATGAGGACTCAGAAATCAAGTCAGATGCTCACCTGACTGAGCCACCCAGGTGCCTCTAAATTTTTAACTTTAATTCCAGTGTTATTAACATACAGTGTTATATTAGTTTCAGGTGTACAATATAGTAATTCAACAATTCTGTACATGACTCAGTGCCCATTATGATAAGTGTACTCTTAATCTCCTTTACCTATTTCCTCCCCACTCCCCCACGCCCCGGTAGCCATCAGTTTGTTCTCTATAGTTAAGAGTGTGTTTCTTGCTTTGTCTCTCTCTCTCTTTTTTTTCTTTGCTCATTTGTTTTGTTTCTTAAGTTCCACATATGAGTGAGATCATATGGTGTTTGTCTTTCTCTGACTATTTGGCTTAGCATTATACTCAGTAGCTCCATCCATGTTGTTGCAAATGGCAGGATTTCATTCTTTTTGATGGCTGAGTAATATTCCATTGCATATATCTATACACCACATCTTCTTTATCCATTCATCTATTGATGGAGACTTGGGCTGCTTCCGTAGTTTAGCTGTTGTAAATAATGCTGCAGTACACATAAGGGTGCATTTATCTCTTTGAATTTGTGTTTTTGTGTTTTTTGGGTACTCAGTAGTGTAGATTCCCAGATCATGGGCTGGCTCTATTTTTAAGTTTTTGAGGACCCTCCATACTGTTTTCCAGCAGTGTGGCTGCACCAGTTTGCATTCCCACCGACAGTGCCTAAAGATCCATTTAGTTTATATTTATGAAATCAAAGAAGTTTTACTTAAGCTGAAAAAAGAGAGAGAAAGACTATATGTAAATAGTACATAGAGAATTGGTTTATTTGAAATCATTCTTTTCAGGAGAACATCTAAGTAAAACAGTATTCTTAGCACAAGATAATAGAAAAGGTAACTGAGAGTAAAATTAAATTATCCCTTTAGAATGATATGGTGTAAAGTGTGCATTATACTTGATTATTTTCCTTAATATTAATTATTGGTAATTGTGTTTGTGCTAACTAGTGGGCATTGTAAGTCATTTTTCACTAGATTGGATTATATTTTTTTCTGAGTTAACTGATTTCTTCTGAATTTCTCATGTCCTTTTTATAATGCTTCAAAGGAGGAGAACGAGATGGGAACATTTGGTGCAACGGTAACAAATTAAATTAGTTCTTATATAGCTGATCATAGGATGAAAATGAGTTTTGAGGTGACAGCTGATCAGGAGTTTTAGAAGTGTAAATAATGAAAAGTAGCCAGTGTACTTGCGTTTCTTAGGTGGCCTCTTAAAAACCACAGTGTTCCATTATATTGAGAAATCAGCCTTGGTTTAATTTTAATTCATGTTTCTTTATGTTTAATGCTGTAGATTATATTCTTTGCACTTAACAATTTTATCAGTTATTTCCCAGTCGTGATACTAAGCATGATATCTTAAGCATTGTTTCCTTTATTTTAAAGAAGCAGGAGCTCTGATACTCTTTGTTTTTTGTTCACAGTTTGTGCTTGTTCTTTGTAATTCTATTGGCACACCTTTGGATCCCAAGTATATTGATATTGGTAAGGAAATGTTAATGTCTATTCCTTTTTTAATCAATCTTTATTTGTAACACTAATTTAAAAACCTAACAATGGTATTATTAATTAAAATGGTATTCTCCAAGATAAGGATGACCATTCTTCCTGGTTTGCCAAGTCTAGCACCAGTTTATGCCTATTGTCGTGGTAAAATTATTAATAATGCTCCACTTCACTGTCAGAAGTATCCTGTTTAATACAATAAATTATAGGTTACTGTATCTAAAAGCCACAGTAATCTCATGAATGCTATACTGCCATCATTTGCTTTCAATGGGAAATATAATTGTATAGGAATTGGTATGCAGCATAAGGATTAGCATGTAATAAACTGAGGATTGTAGAAAGAATTTTGCTGTTAAACCACTTTTATTATTAATAAACTGCTTGTAAATACCTCTCTCTCATAAAAACACTTTAGCTGCTTGTAAAAGTGCATTTGTTCTTTCCAGATTTTTCTAATGAAATCAGTCAGTTAATAGGGACAGCTTTCACAAATTCCTTTTTGTTTTCAGAAGACATTTGTTACTTTAGATTTACCATTTCTTCTAGCTAACAGCTATGAAAGTCACCATTAAAAAATTGCACATCTTACTCTAAGTTTTTTTGTTAAAGATCATTACCAAGTATTTCGTTGTCGTTTCACTGCAACTTCCAAAAGTAACATTTTTTTTTAAGTGTGGTAGTTTATTGAATATGGTATTAGAAAAGTTATTAGATTTCAAAAATTGAAAACCCATTGAATTATTTTCTGAATCTGAGAGCTCGTCATTTTGTTTTTAGATTTCATGTTCAATCTTAATCAGATGTTAGTGTCTGTCTTCTAAGTATATTTTGCTAAACTCTTTGGGTGATACAAGCAAATGAGAGAAATACTTACTGGCTTCAAGGATTTTATATTCTCTGTTCAGGGTCTTGGTAACTCACTTTTATATAGTGAAACTTTTCAGCTTCATGTCTTCCGTTCATTGTTACTTAGGTATATGTTTATTTATGTGCACACATGTATATGTTAGTGTTCCTTATTAAAAGGCTTCACTTAAAATTATTACAGATTCTTGTTACATGAATGTCTTCTGTTAGAAACATAATAGTCTTTAAGGTGTGAATTCTGTCAGTCTTTAGATTATAGGCTTTTTCTTTTGATATCAAAAGTTTTAACAGAATAATGATGATAGGGTTAGCCTCAAAGTAATTTTAATCACAGGTAGTCTTTTTTTTTTCATAAAGCCAGATGTCAATCCTTCACCTTCATAAAATGGCCAATACTTGAGGGCATGATTATTTGTATTTTTGAGTCTCGAAACTTTTTTTTTTTGCAGTCTCGCTGGCTGAAATTTTAACAAACAGTTCTTTCATTGGTCTGCAGTAAACCCAGCCAAGGACTCTACATTTTTGTTTCATACATATCCTGTAAAATTCCTTTTTTCAGTTTGTATGCCAAATTTCATGAGGGCCAGAGGCGAAAATGAAAAAAGTATGTAAGTGATGTTTTTCTGGAAAGTGTAATTTTTGTTGTGCTACCTACTCTTCCTCCTGACAAACTCTATAGGAACTTTTTAAAAGAACTTTATACATTATTATAGAAGTTTAGTCCGTGGGACTCTTGTTCTGTACATGAAGGAGTTAGGTGCCCGTTTTTGGTGCTCTTCCTTTGCTTCCTTAAAATACCTTTGGTGCACTTCTATTCACAGTACTTCTTTTTACTCTGCACTATGATTATTGATGTTCTTGTTAGTCTTCCCCACAAGATTTTGAGCTTCTTAAAGATCTATGTCTTACTCATTTCTGTATCTCCTCTACCTAACTCTATGCCTGCCCCATAACAAATGTTTATTGAACATATGGAAAATATTTATTTTCTATCATGAAAATAGAAAATGATAATTCATTTATTTAGCAAACCTTCAGTGAGTTTCAGGTCCTGTACCAGGTATCTGGAGTTATAAGAAATTGACTTTGAAACTTCCTGTAGGATATTTAAACAAATAATGAAATATAGTTACTCAGTTGAACACTGGCTTACTGCTCCCCATCTGTGTGCTAGGATAAGTGGATGTTGGTGAGTAAGGACAGCAGGGACATCTTTCCTACTTAGAGACAGTTTCATTTGACCTGAATTTTGAAGGATAAGTATTTCTTCAGGTGACTTTTTAAGGAGAGAAAACAGCATTTGCAGAGGATTGGAGGCATGGAAAGTGCCTGAAAGTACCAGGTGCCTGTACTTTGGCCATTTTGGTGAGAGCATGTCGGTGGCTTTCCAATGGTGGTCTCTAACACATGCACTGAGTCCTCCATATAATCTAGAAAAAGGCAATTTGATGAAAACATGTCAGTGCAGTTTCAGTTTACCAGCTCTTTAAGGGGCTGAGAAATGAATAGGAAAGTAGGGGAACATTACAGATGTAGACATTTATTTCAGGCCTCAGCATTAAAATATTACAAGCAGGTTTTACTTATATGTGAGTTCCTAGATTGTTTTAAGTTATTTTATATCCTTGCTTGCCTAGTAACTACTCCTTCCTAGTGTTACAAAGTTCAGTTAATGGAAGCATAATTTTTTTTTATTAGTTTCAGAGGTAGAATTGAGTGATTCATCAGTTGCATATAATACCCAGTGCTCATTATATCAAGTGCCCTCCTTAATACCCATCACCCAATTTCCCTTCCCCCCACCCACCTCCCCTCCAGCAACCCACAATTTGTTTCCTAGAGTTCAGCGTCTCTTATGTTTTGCCTCCCTCTCAATTTTCATCTTATTTTATTTTTCCTTCCCTTTCCCTATGTTCATTTGTTTTGTTTCTTAAATTCTACATTATGAGTAAAATCATATGGTATTTGTTTTTCTCTGACTGACTTATTTTGCTTAGCGTAATACCTTCTAGTTCCTTCCATTGTCATTGCAAATGGTAAGATTTCATTCTTTTTGATGGCTGAGTAATGTTCCATTGTGCGTGTGTGTATATATGTGTTTGTATGTGTGTGTGTATATATATATATATATCTATATACCATGTCTTCTTTATCCATTCATCTGTCGATGGACATCTGGGCTGCCCCTTCAAATCACTATGTTTGCATCCTTTGCATAAATACCTAGTAATGCAATTGCTGGGTCATAGGATAGCTCTATTTTTAACTTTTTGAGGAACCTCCATACTGTTTTCCAGAGTGGCTGCACCAGTTTGCATTCCCACCAAGAGTGTAAGAGGGTTCCCTTTTTTCCACATCCCCGCCAACATCTGTCATTTCCTGACTTGTTCATTTTAGCCATTCTGACCCATGTGAGGTGGTATCTCATTATGGTTTTGATTTATATTTCCCTGATGCCAAGTGATGTTGAGCATTTTTTCATGTGTCTGTTGGCCATTTGTATGTCTTCTTTGGAGAAATGTCTGTTCATGTCTTTTGCCCATTTTTTGAGTGGATTATTTGTTTTTTTGGGTGTTGAGTTTGGTAAGTCTTTATGGATCTTGGATACTAGCCCTTTAACTGATATGTCATTTGTAAATATCTTCTCCCATTCTGTAGGTTGCTTTTAGTTTTGTTGACTTTCCTTTGCTGTGCAAAAGCTTTTTATTTTGATGAGGTTCCAATAGTTCATTTTTGCTTTTGTTTCTTTTGCCTTTGGAGACATGTTTAGCAAGAAGTTGCTGTGGCTGATGTCAAAGAGGTGCCTGTGTTCTCTAGGATTCTGATGGATTCCATCCATTTTGAGTTTATTTTTGTGTATGGTGTAAAAGTGGTCCAGTTTCATTCTTCTGCATGTGGCTGTCCAATTTTCCCAACACCATTTGTTGAAGAGACTGTCTTTTTCTTAAAAATTTTTTTCCCAATAATCATTCTAGATATTTGAAATTTTTTTTGTAGATAATGAATAGTTGAGAAGGGCGTGGAGTGCTTTTATCCTGGTTGTGTTCTTTTTCTAAAATGTTCTACCTGTTAAAATTTGGATTCTTAACTTTTTCCTGGAGGTTTAGTTCTAGGAAACTAAGAATGAATCCACCTGGATGGGTTGGATCTTTTAATGAATATCTAGCATAATTTTTGTAGATAGGATTATCTACCTATATGAATTTGCTGAAATTACTACCCTACTGATTCAAAAGAATGTATGTTTCAGATACATTTGTATTTGTTTTTTATATTGACCGGTGGGTTTGTCTGTGATTTTATTATAAAAACCTATGTAGGTAATAAAAGTAAAGAAAATAATAGTAACCACATCTAATACTTATTAACCCTTAATGAGAAGCATGATGCCATAGTGGTTAAGGACACAGCTTCTGGAGCCAGTTTAACTGGGCTTGTGTCCCACCTTCTCCCACTTTCCAGCTGTGTGTTCAGCAAGTTATTTAACTCCTCCATCTTTCTGTGTCTTCATCTGCTACATGGGGATAATAATGCCTACCTCAAGGAGTAGTTGTGTGAGTGAGAATAGATACTATGGAGTATTTTTGTTATATATTAATACAATTATATATTATATATAACTATGTGATTATAATTAGTATATTACAATATGTACCTGGTATATATATACATTTAAAATTCAATAAATATTGGCTTTGAAGTGATTATTAAGCCTTTATTCTATTCCAGGCACTGTACTATGCTTTATGTTTACTATCTCTTTTAATCTTTAAGCAGCTGTATAAGGTTGGTATTATTATCATCTTCAGTTGCAGTGAGTAGACTGAGGTTCAGAGAGAATAAGTGATTTTTCTAAGGCCACAGAGTTAAGCAAGAACCTGTTGCTTGAATCCCAAAGTCTGACTCTTTCCATGAACCACTAACATTTTACTTTTGAATTAATCAGGCTAACGATTAGTTATTGTGATTATTTAGGATGTATCAGAAAGGAACAGGGGCGCCTGGGTGGCTCAGTCAGTTAAATGTCTGCCTTGGGCTCAGGTCATGATCCCAGGGTCCTGGGATCGAGTCCCATTTCAGGCTCCCTGCTCAGCGGGAGCCTGCTTCTCCCTCCTTCCCGCTTGTGCTATCTCTTGCTATCTCTGTCACTCTCTCTCTCAAATAAATAAAAAATCTTAAAAAAAAAAAAGGAACATGAATATAATTTAGTTGTAGGTAAACAATGGATAGAGGAATGATTTATATGCTTAAGAAAAATTGTATTATTAGAAAGTAGTTTAAAAGTTTGTGAGCTTCCTTTAAATCACACTAAGGGCATAATAGTTGGCATTAGATAATGTGTCTGTGGTAGAATTTACTAAACATTTAGCAAAGGTCTTAGGATTTAGTGAAGAGCCGGGGTCAGAGAAAGCTGAGCAAAGCCTGGGCCTGGCGTGCTCATTCATCCCACTCCGCACTCCCCAGGGCTTTGCTCCCCTTCTCCAGGACTGCCTTTCAACCGCTTGTTCCCTACAGGAAAGGCTTCTGGCTCCCTCTAGAGTTCAACAATAGTATGTGTTTTGAATAGAACACTCTTGACAATTGTAATGAAAAAGTTTTTTTTTAGTATGATTCAACTAACTGAATTACTTAGCATATAAAAATTCTTGAATTTGAAACCCAAAGTGGGTAATCTACTTAATTAACATTTTACCATTCATCTGGTTTCTAATTCTTTGTCCACTTTCTAAGTCTCTTCCTGCCTTAAATATCTTCTTGGACTGTGGCAAGAGCTCTCTAAATGGTAGAGCTACTACTTACACCATTCCTTTATTCTGGCCATACGAGTACTTTGCTTAATAGTTAATAAAACATAAGTTTTACACTATTCTCATTATTCATGAGTTTAGAAAACAGGTACTAAAATGATCTTCTATGAAGGATTTTTTTGTTTGTTTGTTTTTACATATTTTGTGTGAATGTGTGTGCTTACTTTTATGGTGTTTAGTTTGTTTTGCGACCATGGGCAAGTTATTTTACTTCTTTATTCCTCCATTTAGAAATTTTTGAGATAGATTTGATAAGACTGTGTCATCAGAGGGTACACAGTAGGAGCTAATTAAATGTTCTTTAAGAAACAGAACAGAAAGGAGCACCTGGGTGGCCCAGTTGGTTAAATATCCGCCTTCAGCTCAGGTCATGATCCCAGGATCCTGGGACCAAGCCCTGGGTAGGGCTCTCTGCTTAGCGGGGAGCCTGCTACGCCCCCTGCTTGTGCTCTCTCTCTTTCTCTCTCTCTGTCAAATAAATAAAATCTTCAAAAAAAGAAAAACATGAAAAAGATGAAAGAAAGTTACATGTTTAGGAGGATATTTCTGAAATTAGGAAGGAACTTTGGAGAATTTTCTTTCCTAAATTAATGAGGAAATATAGGACGTGAGATTGGAGGGAAGGATAAAGGCCCAAACCAAGCAGTAATAATAGTGGGGACAGGTGGAAGGAGTGGGAATTGATTTATTCATCAGTTAATGGACATTTGGGCTATTTCTACTTTTTGGCTATTATGAACAATGCTGTTCTGAACATTTGTGTGTGAGCTTTTGTGTGGACATGTGTTTTCATTTCTCTTGGGTATATACCTAGGAGTGGAGTTGTTGGGGCCTGTGGTAACTCTGTATTTAACATTTGGAGAAACTGCCAAACTATTTTTCAAAGTGGACGCACCACTTTATTTTCTTACCATTTCTGTACATCCTTGGCAATACTCATTATTGTCTAGCCTTTTGATTTTAGCCATTAAAATGGGACGGAAGTAGTATCTCATTGTGGTTTTGATTTGCATTTGCTTGATGGCTAATACTGTTGAACATCTTTTCCTTTGCTTACTGGCTGTTTGTATATCTTCATTGGAGAAATGTCTGTTCAGATCTTTTGCCCATTTTTTAATTGGGCTGTTTATCTTTTTATTATTGAATTCTAAGAGCTCTTTACATATTCTAGAAACAATTCCTTATCACATATATGATTTACAAATACTTTCTTCTGTGGGCTGTCTTTTCACTTTTTTGATGGTGTCCTTTGAAGCACAAATGTTGGGGCACCTGGGTGGCTCAGTTGGTTAAGCATCTGCCTTCCGCCTCAGGTCATGATCTCAGGGTCTTGGGATCGAGCCCCACGTTGGGCTTCCTGCTCTGCGGGGAGCCTGCTTCTCCCTTTCCCACTGCTCATGCCCTCTCTCACTATCTTCCTCTCTCTCAAATAAGTAAAATCTTAAAAAAAAAAAGTCTTTTGAAGCACAAATGTTTTTAATTTGATGAAGTCCAGTTTATCATCTCCATTTTGTTTTGTTGCTTGTGCTTTTGGTGTCATCTCTAAGAAACTCTTGCCTAATCCACGGTCACAAAGATTTTTTCCTAAGTTTTTTTTCTTCTTCTAGGATTTCTACAGTTTTAGCTCTTACATTTAGGTCTTTGATCCATTTTGATGTAACATTTTTGTATAGTTCTACGAGCTTTTGATTCTTTTTTGATTTTAGAGACTGTGTGTGAGGTATATTGTCTGAAATGAGGAGATGAATGCAGTGCTCACTGAATTCCTTTGCAGCACAAAGATTCTGCGTTTCTGTGTAACTGTAACCTAATTGTCTTAATGCTCTTTTTAATAGTACCGTTATTTGTTGCAATGACCAAAACGCATGTGATAGCGGCTTCAAAAGAAGCATTTTATACCTGGCAGTATCGTGTGGCAAAGAAGCTCACAGCATTGGAAATTAATCAGATCACGCGGTCTCGAAAAGAAGGGAGAGAAAGGTATATCTTTTGATGTATGGTTTTTAGTAGCTCAACCGTATCGCATTTAAATTAGACATAGTTAATTATAAATTGTCATGCTTGAGAACTGTAGATTGTTTTGGTTACTAGAAATAATATTTTTCCATTAATTTCAAAACCTTTCAAATTATTTGTTTAAATTTATCATAATAAATGAGAGGTAGCGTGGTGTAATTAAAGAAAGCCCTTGGAGATAAAGAGTGGAAATCTGTGTTTTTATAAGGAAATAGCTGTTCTCACTCATCTACACTTACCATATTAGGATAAAGCATAAATATGATTATTCAATTGAATGCCTAACCAAAGCTTCATTCTTACGGGTTAGTGGATAGGTGTTTCCAGAATGGTGGGGGTGATTCTAGTATCAGTCTCCATAGGAGAGATTCTTAGACAGGTTCTTAGATAGGGAGGAGGTCTTCAGGTGGGGCGAACTGGTCACTTGGCTTCTTTCTCTTGCTGTGGATTCGAGGGAATCTGGGATTAAGTGACAGAGGGGGCTCTACCACATAGAGACGTTAAGAGCTAGGATGGGGGGATTCCCTGTAGTAAGTTTCAAGGTACAGATGCATTTACTGTGTTTTGTTAGTTATATTGTCTCTGTTGGTGATACTCTTTTTGCCCTTTTGTTGTTACCCTAAGCCTTTAAATAAGGCATTTTGTTGAGTGTTCTAAGCTAATAATTCTTAATCAGGGCATAGGTCTGTGTTGGTGGGAGTGGGCAACAGGGGTCATGTCAGAGCATCTTCCCTCATACATGCTTGACATCTTAATGCAATCTTCCCTTCCCTTTAAGACTCACTCATGTACTAAGATAGGAGAAATGTTCCCAGTAAAAATATTTTAGATATGTGAATTCATATGGAAACAAACAAAAAAAACCCAAACCAAACCAAACCAAAACAAACCAGCTGAGGGACACCTGGGTGGCTCAGTTGGTTATGTGTCTGACTCTTGATTACGGCTTAGGTCATGATCTCAGGGTTGTGAGATTGAGCTCTGTGTTGGGCATGGAGCCTACTTAAATTCTCTCACTCTCTCCCTCCCTCCCTCTCCGCCACTTTTCCCTCTCTAAAACAAAACAAAACAAAACAAAACAAAACAAAAACCTCCAAACAGTTGAAAAATACTGTATCTTGTTTTCTTAGTAGTTCTGAAAGTCTAAATAGGAAGAACCTTTGGCCTCTCTCAGGACAGCATGTGACAGTGGTAGCAATAATAAGCAAGGGAACCACAGTCTGCAGGGAGATCTTAGGACAAAGTTGGAACTGAAAAGTCTAGCCTCTACATAGAGTAAGTGTCCTCTGAGAGCCAGCTAAAGATATTCTGGCTTAAGATGGCAGCATCTCCCTCTGTTTCTGTCTGGGACACACTTACTGGTTTTAATGATTGGGCAGGTTCTCTCTGGGCCTCAGTTTCCTCATCTGTAAAATATGGTGGATGATGGTGAGAACAGCCATCACTGATTGAGTACTTCTAATATGCTAGATACTACAGTAAGCCTAGTCAGTACTCTTATTAATCCTGTTTCAGAGAGGGAACTAAGACACAGGAGCTTAATTTATTTGCCAAAGGTCACCAGCTGATAAGTTGAAATGGAACATAGAGCCAGGTTGATCTGGCTCTGAAATACTTACTCAGATTGGCCTTTCTTGTAGCACCCTCCTTGTTTTAAGAGAGGGAAGATGGTCACATGATCTTGAGAGACCGCCTATTCTGACCTTTGACTTTTATTTTGTGATAACTAAGTAGAAAAATAATAGTAGCTGGATATACTTAATAGAAATGTATTAAAATGCAGAAACCTGGTACCTCTAAATTTATTATTTTCTTTTTTTAATATATTTTCTTTCTGCATTTAATACATTTCTGTTTAACACTTGATCTCATTATATTGATGAAAGTACAATTATGATTTCAATTTAACAATGATAAAATTTCATGATATTTTAAAGACAGAAAATGGCTTGATTTTCTTGTGACTGTATTCCATCTATGACTTCTTGATGATCAGGCTCTGTGCTTATGTGCTTTACAAACATCATTTTATTTATGCCTCTTAAAAAACCCTGAAAAAGGTTGCCCTTATTCTCCACATGGAGAAATTGGGGCTCAGAGAGGTTAAGTAGCTTGTGAGGGCCTCATAGCTACTCTATGATGTATCCTCCCTATTCACCTTCACTCATTTTAATATTTTTCCAGCAGACATAGAGCACCTGACAGTGTGTGGCACTGTGCTAGGCACTGGAGACATGGTCTTTGCCTCCAGGAAACTCCTCAACTGGTGGGAGAGACAAGTAAAGTAGTAGAGATGCTATGGTGTGAATAGTATTATATTGAAGGTATCAGATGGAGGAAATCCAAAAAGAGTGCATCTTCACAACACAGGGAACATAAGAATGCTTTTTTTTTTTTTTTAAGATTTTTTTATTTATTCATTTGTCAGAGAGAGCCCAAGCAGGGGGAGAAACAGGCAGAGGGAGAAGCAGGCTCCCCGCTGAGCAAGGAGCCTGATGCGGGACTCGAGCCCAGGACCCTGGGATCATGACCCGAGCTGAAGGCAGATGCTTAACTGACTGAGCCACCCAGGCGTCCCAAGAATTATTCTTCATTTCAGAACAAAAATTCCATTAATTAGAGCTTCCCAAATACATTTAAGCTTTACCTTTATTAAGCACATTGATAGAAGGGAAATTATGGAGAAATAAGAGAAACTTAGTGTATTGAAGTTATTTCTGAGTGATGTTCATTTGCAGAATAAGGTAAAATATCTGTTGGGGCTTAATGAAATTTATTGGAAATATGTGATTCAATGTTCAAATACGTTTTTGGCATAACTTTCAGGAACATATCACTTGCATAACTAGTAAACACCTGGTAGGTAGTTTCTACCTTTATGGGATCGAGCTGTGTCAAGAACTCTTTAAAATAATCAGGACATTTATGTTACATAGTAGTATTAATTGGCATTATCCAGTCTTTTAATTGTTTTAGAGATTATGAAACGGTATGACCTGTACTTAGACCATCTTTGAAATTCTCACTTATTTTTTCTCCAGAATTTATCATGTTGATGATACTCCTTCTGGATCAGTGGATGGGGTGCTTGATTATAGTAAAGCCATTCAAGTAGGTGATCTTATTATTGCCAGCAAATGTTGATATCTGTAAATTTCAAAATACTCTAACTTTATTTTGAGATCTGAGAATTTGTTTTTACTGAATAGCATCTTATTCTAGTAATTCTTTAAAAAATGTCTATTCTGAAAACCTTTTTTCTTGGCCTGCTTTTTTTTCTTCTTTTGACTTTAAAAAACATTTTTGAAATAATTACAGGCTCATGGGAAGTTGCACAGATAGCACATAGAACCTCTTTACCCCGCTTCCCTCAGTGGTGACATCTGTAACTGTAGGATAATATCAAAAACAGGAAATTGATATTGGTAATGACACCGTTAACTGGACTCCCACCCGATTCCTTACTCAGTTTTCACTAGTTTTTCCATGTACACCTATGTGCATAGTTTCATGTCGTCTTACCATCAGGAAGGGCCGTGCCTCATGCGAGTTCTCCATTTTTGCACTTGCTCTCCACCCTCTCCCTGCCCCCTGGCAACCACGAATCTGTTTCCATCTCTAGTTTTGTCACTCTGCGAATTTTTTAAATGAAGGGAATCCTGTAACGTGTAACCTTTTGAAATTGGCTTTTTCGCACTAAGCTTATAAACTCTTGAGATCCATCCAGGCTGTTGCAGTACCGAGTGACCTCCCCTTGCTCCTTCTGGCAAAGGGCTGTCTGTCCTTCCGCCATCTCTTCTTTTATGACTGAGCTCAGGTTTCTGCCTCCCTGCCTCCTCCTGTATGGGTGAGATGTTCCTTCCTATCACTCTCACAACTCCTGAGCGCATCTCTACTTGTACTGTGCTGTCTTCAGGTGTTGGGCCCCCTGTCTTCCTCAGTAGGCTTTTGAGGAATCCCTGAGGGGTAAGGTTTTATCCGCATGTCTCCAGTGCTTAGTTCAGTGTCTAGCACATAGTAGGTGCTCATTAAGTAAATGTTAAGTTAATAAACATATTGGAGTATTCTTCTTGGTGAATTGCATACTACCTTATACCAGATTAGTCATTCAATAAATATTTGTTGAAGAATAACAATTTATTTTAGGGCACCCGGGATCCGATTTGTGCCATAACTGCATCTGATAAGACACTGATTGTGGTAAGTTTGAAGCAAACTGATTTTATGAATAATAATTGTTTAAATTATAAAAATAGAGTCAAGTAATATGTTTTGGATTTGAATATCATCTTGTGGGCACCTAACTTACTAAGTCCAACATAAGAAATAAGAAGGTTTTAAAGGTTGCCTCACAAATTGTTAAGCATTTGCAAAAACACCTGTTTATAAAATGGGTAGAATAGTGGCCCGCTGGGGAGAGTTTGACACTGGGTTGAAGGAGCCACACAAGGGTTGGCAGGTGCAGGGTGGATTGGATGGTGGTAGCAGGTCTTCGAAAGCTTCCTCCTCTATGTGGCCTGCTATTTTGTGTTGGAGAAGGGTTTTGGCTCAGCTACTTTCGTAAGACTTAAAATGAAGAGGTGGTGTGTTTGCTAACCAGTAAAGTGAAGAAGTCTAGGGCAAAATTTTCAAATAAAATCAATGTTACAGTGTCTTTTCTTGAGCTCTGACATACGAAAATATTAATTTTAGAACTAAATGTTTACTTTAATATAGTAATGCTGGTGGAGTCATTGAATTTGAATTATGTAATCAGAGCCTTAATAGTGTGTATTTACAGTTCTAGTTATGTTCTTTAGCCATTAGACATTTTATGGGGGACAAAATCTTAAGAATGTCGTATTTGTTTTTCCTCATTAGGATTTTTATAGCAGTTTGTCTTACAGAGCCTCTTGTTTTCTTTTTAGATTCTTTGCTGTATGGCAGGGTTTTTGTTGTTGTTGTTGTTGTTGTTGTGTTGTGTTTCTGATATTTGCAAAAAAAAAATAGCATGCAACTCATATCAATCACAAAAATTGACATAATTCCTAAATGACAGAGTCTACCTGAAGAAACGTACTCAGTTTAATAACAACCAGAAGTTTTGTGTTTTTATTTTTTAATTTTTTTATTAACATATAATGTACTATTTGTTTCAGAGGTACAGGTCTGTGATTCATCAGTCTTATACAATTCACAGCGCTCACCATGGCACATACCCTCCCCAGTGTCCATCACTCAGCCACCCCATCCCTCCCACCCCCCACCACTCCAGCAGCACTCAGTTTGTTTCCTGAGATTAAGAGTCTCTTATGGTTTGTCTCCCTCTCTGGTTTCATCTCGTTTCATTTTTCCTTCCCTTCTCCTATGATCCTCTGTCTTGTTTCTCAAATTTCTCATATCAGTGAGATCATATGATAATTGTCTTTCTCTGATTGACTTATTTCACTTAGCACAATACCTTCTAGTTACATCCACGTCATTGTAAATGGCAAGATTTTTTTTTTGATGGCTGCATAATATTCCATTGTGTGTGTGTGTGTGTGTGTGTGTGTGTGTGTGTATACACACTACATCTTTTTTATCCATTCATCTGTTGATGGACATCTAGGCTCTTTCCATAGTTTGGCTATTGTGGATATTGCTGCTATCAACATTGGGGTGCAGGTGCCCCTTCAGATCACTACATTTTTATCTTTGGGGTAAATACCCAGTAGTGCAATTGCTGGGTCATATGGTAGCTCTATTTTCAACTTTTTGAGGAACCTCCATACTGTTTTCCAGAGTGGCTGCACCAGTTTGCATTCCCACCAAGAGTGTAAGAGGGTTCCCCTTTCTTCGCATCCTCGCCAACATCTGTTCTTTCCTGACTTGTTAATTTTAGCCATTCTGACTGGTGTGAGATGGTATCTCATTGAAGTTTTGATTTGGATTTCCCTGATGCGGAGTGATGTTGAGCACTTTTTCATGTGTCTGTTGGCCATTTGGATGTCTTCTTTGCAGAAATGTCTGTCAATGTCTTCTGCCCATTTCTTGATTGGATTATTTGTTCTTTGGGTGTTGAGTTTGATAAGTTCTTCATAGATTTTGGATACTAGCCCTTTATCTACCAGCCAGAAGTTTTAATGGAGAAAGTACCTTCTGCATTTAAAACTTCTTTTTGCCGTTGAAATGTAAAATGTATTTTTTAATTTTTAACGATTTTATTTATTTATTTGACAGAGAGAGACACAGCGAGAGAGGGAACACAAGCAGGGGGAGTGGGAGAGGGAGAAGCAGGCTTCCTGCTGAGCAGGGAGCCTGATGTGGTGCTCGATCCCAGAACCCTGGGATCATGACCTGAGCCGAAGGCAGATGCTTAATGACTGAGCCACCCAGGCGCCCCCCCCCTTTATTTTTTTAAAGATTTTATTTATTTGACAGAGGAATGTAGAAGGTTTTAGAATGATTACTTTTTCAAACCTTTGAAGCCACAGGACCCCTTTTTTCAAAAACAAAATCTTATTTCATACTCCAATATGATAAATCTTCTGAAACCCATACTTCCCTAATATACATTAAGAAATATTCTCTCCCTCACCCTTCCAGCCTTTCTGGTAGGCCCCTCTTGAGAGTCATGCTGCAAAAGCAATGCCGCTCTGATTAAAAAGGGAAGGAAAGATTGGCTGAGTGGAGCCTTCTGCTTTGTCCCGTTGCCATGACCAGAGGCACGGAAGGGTTTGGAAACCACAGTTCTGTCCTGATTGTTATACCAACTGTTGATCTGTCAGCATTAAGGCTTGCACAGAGTTGCATAGTAATTTATATTGTTTTATTTTTATTTAAAAAAATTTTTTAAAAGATTTTATTTATTTATTTATTTATTTATTTATTTATTTATTTATTTATTTATTTATTTATTTGAGATAGAGGGCATGAGCCAGGGGACAGAGGGAGAGGGAGAAACAGGCTCCCCACTGAGCAGGGAACCCGATGTGGGGCTCGATCCTAAGACCCTGAGCTCATGACCTGAGCCGAAGGCAGACATTTAACTGACTGAGCCACCCAGGTGCCCCTGTACTGTTTATTTTTAGACCGATTTAAACTAATACTCATTGTATCACTGCTTTCTGATCATCTACCTTTCCCACTAAGTAGTATCAGATAGGTGGCTATAGATGAAAAATATAGACTTTCAGTAACAACTGTTTCATATGGTGATCTTAAATTAATTTTTCATATATATGAAATTTAATTCAGTAAGTGCTTTATATTTTAGCTTTTCGTGTACCCTGCATATTAACCTAGACAGCATCTGTAAATAACCCTTGTTACTTTTTCCTTGTGATATAAGCATTTATGTAGTATGGAATAGCTAGGTTTCTGACTTCTTTCTTAAATGCTACATGAAAAAATTAGATCACCTTCAGCCACTTTTAAAAGGGTTTTAATTAAATTAGGAGATACATATGTAATCAGTAATGTGATTCAGTATCAGAATTGGCAGTTAGTTGTGACACCATCACTTTGGTTTTGGAAACAAATGTGTGAACATATAGACAGACCTGTATTTGTATTTAATTTTATTATGTAGATATGCTTTAATAATCAAAAGTAATTTCCATAGGGTCGTGAATCTGGCACCATTCAGAAATATAGTCTTCCTAATGTTGGTTTAATTCAAAAATATTCCCTTAATTGTCGAGCCTACCAGTTATCCTTGAATTGCAACTCTAGGTAAGTCTGAAAATTCTCATGTAGTTGTTGGGTTTAGAAGTTATCAATTGGGATTGTTGGATTTATGTAATAAATGCAATAAATACATTTGTATAAATACAAATGTGTATTTGTTTTAAACTTATAGTTCAGTGTGATTTTACTATACTATATTTATATTTAGATAGTTGTATTTATACTGTGTTTAGATGTTTTTCTCTAAGTGGGCAAAATATAGAAATTCTAATGTAATACCTTTAAATTGTTTGCATGTCAGTTGCTTTAATTCCTTTGGATACTTTTTCCTCACAAGGAAGCAAAATGGAGAGTAGTCCATGTCTTCTCTATCAAATTTGTAAAAATTTGTTTAAAACCAGTTATTTCTTTAAAGCCATTTCTGCCTTCTTCCCAGATTTGGATGAACTGATTTTTGCAGAAGAACAGTAATAGGTAATTATATTTGTGATTGCTGATTATCATTTTACAATTTTGTTTTCCTTCTCCAATGTCATTATTTGTAGTCGTCTGGCTATCATAGACATCTCAGGAGTTCTAACTTTCTTTGACTTGGATGCTCGGGTAACAGACAGCACAGGACAGCAAGTCATTGGCGAGTTGTTAAAATTGGAGCGGAAAGATGTCTGGGATATGAAGTGGGCCAAAGATAATCCAGATTTGTTTGCAATGATGGAGAAGACAAGAATGTATGTTTTCAGAAACTTGGATCCTGAGGTAAACACAAGAAAGGAGCATTAGCAGTACATAAATAATGAGCCAGATAGCGAAACCTGGCTGTTTCCCTTATGTTTCCTTAAGAGGTTTGTTGGTTGTTGGTTGCATGAATTTCTGAAAATAAATAGAAACATCTCTGTGGAATTGTAACATATTTGGTCTTAAGTGGGAATAATACCGATTCTTTAAATATTCTCTGCTTTCTGTGAAAGGCACTTCCTGAGCATTTATCTGTTCTTTTTAAAAGATGGAGCCATGGTCTCTAATATATAGTCTTTATTTTTTCCTTGTCAAAGTTAAGAAAAAAAGAAAATCCGTAGTAACATTTACCAAAATTGCTTAAAACAACCTAACTAAAGAAATGTGATTTTCAAACTGCTTTGTGCTTTTATTCTCTTTTGCCTCTCTGTCCACCTTAATCTGTGCTTCCTTGGTCTTATTTATATTCATACCAACTCTGTCAGCCACGAATCCTGGTCTTTCTCACTCTGATAATTTTATGAATATGCAAGTGTGGACTGATTAATCTACCCTCTCTGGAGTATCAGGAAGCTCACTAATTTTAAAGTTGTATTTTGATTTTCTACTTGCAGCTCACATCAGCTAATTTTTAAGCTTGGAATTTTCCTGTCACTTGGTCTGCTCTGCATCAACTGTTAGCATTTGTGTTTAGGAAATTCAAAATAATTTGAATGGTAGCCTAATCAAAGCATCATTGAAATAAATCTTTTATACAGTTTTTGAATAATTAATGGATTTTCGGTTTGGAATTTTCTGTATGCTTGCTGTACCCAACAAATGTAAATAATAGATAAGTTGATAATTTCTGTATGTCATTGATTGATGTGTGGATTTACAGTTTCCTTTTTGGAAAGAAATTGCATGCTTGGGCCCCTGGGGTGCCAAAGGTCTTCTAGAGTAATTTATTTAGTGGTAAACTATTTGTCCTTTAATAATCCTAAATTATTTTCACATTTCCCCATTTTGGCTCTACTCAGGATCTTTAGGTTGGGAAATGACCTGATATAAATTGCTCTCCAAGACTTTGTTAAAGCTTTTAGGAGTCTTAAGGATCTTAGTAATTTTTAGTCCCTGAGTTAGGTTTAGAGGAAAGGCAATCAGGGCTGTTGCATTTAACTTGTAAGCAGGGGCTTCTATCAAGGGTCCAAGGGAAATTTGATGTTTGCCACAAAACAAGTGTGAAAATTTGACAGGTAACCACAGGATAACTGTGAGGATAGGAGAGGAATACTTTTTGAATGTTGGGGTCCTTTTCCATCGTTGGCCCTGTGTGCACTAAGTCAGAAATCGTATGCCGGGATGAGTGAGAGTGTTGTGCCTGCCTGGCTGTTCATAATGTGTGTGTAGCACACATGCTCAGTCTAGCACTGGGGAAAAAGACATCTTGGCCTGGTGCAAAGTGCTTCTTAAGTAGTTTTAACAGAACAGGTTTTTTTTTTTTTTTAATTTCTTTTGAGTTTGTTTTCTGGCTTAGCGAGTAGTTCAATTTCTGTTGGATTTAGAGCTAGATGAATTTCTTTCAACCTTACCACTGACTGGATTTCTTTATAAACCCTGCTGTTCTTTTCATTCATGAGGACACTGGCTGGCTGTGATCCCTGCTTGGTTAGTTTCTCTCCTGTTCGTTCCTGTAGCTGCTTATTGACTGGTCATGTAAGGACACACACTTCAAAACCGAATTTACTGGGGCTGCTTTAGGGCATCGTATTCTTTTATTATTCAGGAGATAGGCTATCATTTGACAGTTAATACTGAATACATTTTTATCCACTTGAGTGTTGTTATGAATTCTAGATTCATACCTTTCTTTAAGTTGTAAAGTTTTCTTTAGATTATATGTGAAAAAAGGGTGCCATTTGTATGTGAAGTTGTAATTCACTGATAAAGCACACTTTCTTTGAGAATTTGGAAATGAGTATTTAATGTTGATATTCCCTGCTTGATCATTTTTATCTCCAGTGACCCTCTCAAGGTACTGATTCCGCTTTTCTAGTCTTTTTCTGGAATATTCCCTCTCATTGATGCTATTTCATATTCATATTCCTTTCATATCTCATATTTTTGTCACCCACCCTCTCATTTTTATACGCTTCTTTACCAAACAAGGGGTTTCCAAACTTTTGTATCTATACCTTTGTATGTGTATAATTATTTATTAGAAATTATATACATGACCTACCATATTAATACATTGTGAATCATGTCCCTGAAATAGAAATTTTAAAAGAATGAGAAAAAAATAACAGGAGGTAAACTTTATTTTAAAATGACATGGTGTTATGGTTCATGCTACCATTAGCTAGTGTCTCAAACATAATGCACACTTTATAGAGTGTGGAATTATTAACTTAGTATAGGTCCCATGTTTCAAATAGTCTTCTTGATAATTTCCATTTTTTAACTGACTTTTTGTCAGACCTGATTAGACTGTCATTGTTTTCACTGTGTAATGTGTTTTCACTTTGTAAAAACCTCAGAATCTGTGTGAGGAGTAAGGGAAGTGACTGTTCTACCTTGTCTTGTTTGCTTGTGCTTGCATTATGGGTATTCCAGTAATTCACAAATTCTTCGCAGGAGGATTTTGAAACTACATGTCCAATTTATGAGGGTTAGCTAAAAATTAGACACTGTAATCCCTAAATCTACTTAGCTAAGTGTGTACAAACTGCAGTATGTCACAATGTGCTAGAATTGAGGGGGTAGAATTCAGAGTACCTATGTTATATTGCACATGTTATGAGACCTTCTGACTTCTGTACTGAATGAGAGTACTTAATATAGAATAGATTAGTGAAGTTTTAAATACTTTCTTGATAAAAATAAACTTCTTGCATACCGCGTAGTGGAGGGTGTCCTGCTTTTGTCATCCACTGGTCTAAAACTTCATATTCAGTTGAAATGTGGATGGATATCTAGTGAATTTTGGAAAATAAAGAGAATTAGTTGAGATCAAGCAGAAGTTGACTTTTTAAAATCTGAATTACACAAATACTTGCATATTTACTTACGTGCCAATAGGTTATTTTGGAAACTCTTAATTTTTTGGTCTCTCCTCCTCCCTGTATTTTCTTACTTTCTCTTTATTTTTGGTATAACTTTTATCCATGCATCATCTTTTATGACTTTATTTTTTGGCTACCTTGCTTTGTTTTTTATCTAGCCAAATATAAAACAATTTTCTAATGACAAACATTTTTGTACAGGTATATTTGGACACATGTAGTGTCAAAATAATTCAGGTATACAAAATGCCTCTATAATTTAAAGAAATATATCCTTATATTCTTTCTTTTTGAATTAAATTTTGTTCTGATTCTCTCTGTGTGTTCATTGCTCATAAAGGCATATTATTTGCCTTTACATAGTACATTTTTTTTTAAGAAATAAAGGGATTTTGTAAAAATTTTCTCATATACTCAACAATTTTTACTTTTTAAAAGAAAATCATCACTTTAAGACTCAATAAACACATATAATGGGTATACAAGAACCTTTTTTTTTTTTTTAAACATTTTATTTATTTATTTGACAGACACAGTGAGAGAGGGAACACAAGAGGGGGAGTGGGATAGGGGGAAGCAGACTTCCCGCGGGGCGGGGAGCCCGATGCGGGCGGGGCTCGATCCCAGGCCCCTGGGATCATGACCTGAGCCGAAGGCAGACGCTTAAGGACTGTGCCACCCAGGCTCCCCCAGGAGCTTTATTCTTAAACTTTGACATACTAAAACTAAATTTGATTCAATTTTTACCTGTAATTTCCATCTTTTTAGTATCTTCCTATTATAATTTTTGTAGTTTCTATCGTATGAAGAACTAAGTTTCAGAGTTAAAAATTCAGTATGTTATTTCCTTTGGATTTTGCTTACTTTCTGTTTCATGATATACATATACACACATATCTAAAAAAAATTACATTCTGGTATTATTTCCATTACCAGACATTAACTTATCCTTTCTACAGCGTTCTTGGAGGTAGTAAGTATATTGAGAGTTTATTTCTTTTTGTTTACATAATATTTATACCTAATTTTTTCTACTAGGGATTTAGGGCAGCTATTTTACATTGTAATATGCATTTACTACACTTTATTTCTATAAGCCTGCATAATACCAGGATGAGAGACAGACCTGTAACAGACTTGTATATTTACATATTGGCAAATTAAGTCTTCTTATATAGAAAATCTATCAGGAATGCTCTCTGGCTAATGTTACATAGGATGGACTTTTCAGTATGGTACAAGTTTTCTTTGATATATGTACTTACAAATATAGTGTTTGTCAGTTTTATTAAGAATTAAATTTAATATTGCATTGCATGAATAAGAATTATCTAGTGGTATCAGACACTTCCGGATTAAGAAAAATTGGACTGATATTAGATGCTATTCGGGAATTAATATTGATTACATAAGGCATAATAATAGTAATGTGGCCATATAAAAAGCATCTTTTTTTTTTTTTTAAGAACATCTTTATCTTTTAGAGATATGTACTGAAATATTTAGGGGTGAAATTTCATGATGTCTGTAAATTTACTTGATTTACTTTAAAATATTTCAGCCAAAAAATTGACTGAAGCATATTTAGCAGAATGTTAATAATTATTTAGATGATGGACATATGGGTGTTAATGACATTCTTTCTACTTTTCTCTTGGTTTGGAAATGTTGATAATAAAATATAAAATCATATATTGAAGGAAGGAAAATTTTGTACAGTTTAACATAACATTTGTTTTTATCTTTAAAGGAGCCCATTCAGACTTCTGGATATATTTGTAACTTTGAGGATTTAGAAATTAAATCTGTTCTTTTGGATGAAATACTAAAGGTAATTCTTAAAAAGCAATTGTATTTCTGTTGCTGGCTTGGCTGGGATTTATTTTTTCACCAGGCAGTGCAGTGTCCCCGTTAGGAATGTGGATAGACCCTGCTCTGTCACTTGCACCACTTTTAGACAGGTTCCTTCACCTTTTTGAGCTTCATTATCCTTTCTTGTTTACGAGCCTCAATTTTTTGCCTCTATAAAATGGGGATAATAGTAGTACCTATCTTCCAGGATTGTTATTGTATAAGGTAATGTGTAAAAAGCACTCAGCACAGTGCTAAGATCAAGAGCTCAAAAAATGGTAGCTAGTTGTTGTTGTCATTTTTTATATTATCAACAGAGGAACTGAAGTAATATTTGACAATTTAGTGTTTTGTAGTTCTAGGATACTTGAGTAACTTTTTTTTTTTTTGCAGGGGCACTATCCTATTTTTTTTTCAGGCTTTATAAAATAATCCATTTCTGATGCCAGATATCTTTTTGAACCTCTACTTTGGCCCTCATTGACCATCTTTTAAGAATTTCTTTCTCTAAGGATATATTGAAAAGAGTTTTACCTTCATTTTATACAAAGCATTTACTTTTTCTGTGTACTTCATTCAGTTTTATGGAATTAGAATAGTAGATTTTTACATTTCTGAAGTTGCAGTTGGTAGCATGTTTTCATGTTTTAGTTTGATGTATAAATTGTAGCCCTTTTATTATGAACCTGTTTTTTTTTTTTTTCTTTGAGAAATTTCTTGGAGGACTAGAGCAGAAAGAATGCAAAAGGAAAAGGAAGGAATTTACTAAATTTACATTTACTAAAGTACCTTTCATAGGAGGTGTTCATTTGTCATTTGTCATTATATGTCGTTTTTCATTTGTCATTACAACCATGCCCGGTAGGTACTACACAGACCTCATTTTTAGATGAAGAAGGCTCTTAGTGAAATGATTTACCAAAAGTTCATCTGTTCATTGACTCAGGAAATGTTTACTGGCAGTCAGTAAGACAGTTCCTGGCCTCAAGTAGAGGAGTTGGGGAGATAGACAAGAAATTCAGCAACCAGACAAGGCGTGGGGGAGCTGTAGTTCAGTTGGCAGATGTATCCCTTCAAAGGACTGCAGTGAAAGAGCATTGGGTCAGTTCTGAGACTGTGAGTAATGTGAGTAGCACAACCAGGTATTGTGCTAACTGTTTGATCTCATTTAATCCTCACAACTCGAGGAGGTAAGTTTGATTATTCTCTTCATTTGTTCAGATGAAAAATGTGAGGCTTGGAGAGATAAACTAGTTTGCCAATGACACCCAGTTAGCAGTAGGCAGAGACGTGATTTGCCTCTAAGCCGTCTGGCTTCAACACTGCTGTGTGTATGTAATTAGTAGCACTGGCAGAAATGAAGAAGGGGAATGGTCATGGGGTAGGTTGGCCCAGGTTATAAGAGGCCTTGTGTGCCTTCTGTGGAGTTTGGACTACATCCTGGAGTCCTTGGGGGGCGTAAAGCAGGAGAGTGACATGATTGGGTTTCTATTTGGGGAAGATGGCCTTGGCTTCCTGGGTGGCGCTGGGAGGGGGTGTAGAGCAGGTTTTAGAAAGAGTTGTCACATAGCCAGTGAACAGTGGAATAGGATTTAAGCTTAGGGCGGCTTGAATCCAAACCTCATGCTCTTTCCATACTACTTTCTATCTTGTGCCAGGGATTTCCCGGAGAACTTTTTAGCTTCTGAATGCAGAAGCTGGTTTAGTTGCAGGGTGAGGAGGGGCACATGCAGCTCAGTTCTGGGAGCCATTGCTGTTTTCTCTAATTCTCTCGTATGCTTCACTTTTTCTTTGCTTGGAATATGTAGGATATTGGTGAGTTCATTATAACTGTTTTCTTTGCCCATTAGCTAGCTCTTTCCTGCAAGGCTGGCCTTCAAAAAAAAATTTTTTTTTTTTTTTGGAGGGGCCAGCTTGCAAAATTAAGAAAAGAAAGAGGTGATGAAAACTGGCCCTTTTCCTTTTATTTGCTTGTCTGCTGCCCAGCAGCACAGGGAGCAACAATTTCATTGCCCCTGACAAGGAAAGAGTAGATTAAGGAGTGAGGGGGTAGAGGACCCTGCACACGTGTTTTCTGCTCTGGTGGAATCCACAGCACTTTGGGCGAGAAGAGAATAGTAGCTCCTGGGAATATGACATTTAAGCTGAGGGAAAATAGGCTGCATAATTGTAAGAGACCCCTACTTCCACCACTGCCTTTTCCCCATGGGCAGCCTCATAGCCTTGGGAGGAACTTAACTGGTGGGTTGTGGGTGTTTTCCAGATGACTTGAAAGACCCACACATTGGAATAGCTTTTCTTCCCATTTTGGTTCACAAGGTGAGGCAGGTGTGTGTGTGTGTGTGTGTGTGTGCGTGCGTGAGTGCGTGCGTGCGCGCGCGCAAGTCTGTTTTACTGTAAAAAAGAAACACGTACTCTAAGGGCAGCCATTTGACTTTCTTTTCGTGTTTACTTTTAGAATCCTGAACATCCAAACAAGGATTATATAATTAACTTTGAGATTCGGTCCTTGCGAGATAGTCGAGCATTGATTGAGAAGGTTGGCATTGAAGATGCATCTCAATTCATAGAGGACAATCCACACCCCCGACTTTGGTATTTAAAAATAAAAAATCTTCCTCAAATGACTGGTGTATGCTTTTTATTTTTTTATTTTTTAAAGATTTTATTTATTTATTTGACACAGAGAGACACAGCGAGAGAGGGAACATAAGCAGGGGGAGTGGGAGAGGGAGAAGCAGGCTTCCCGCCGAGCAGGGAGCCCGATGCGGGGCTTGATCCCAGGACCCTGGGATCATGACCTGAGCCAAAGGCAGACGCTTAACGACTGAGCCACCCAGGCGCCCCATGGTGTATGCTTTTTAAAGTTTCAGCTCTATTGTCCCCCACTCTTGTGGTAGCCTTCATGGGGGGTAGATGTCCATTCTTGCTCTTCTTTTTAAAATACAGAAATTCATTTCAGATGTGGAAGTACTCAAAATGAGCATAATATTAAGTGAAACATGTATAAATGTGTTTATCACTTCCCACCAGTTTGACTAGAAACAATAGGTATAGTAATTGCATTCTGGTTCAGACTTGTTTATCAGTAATTACAGTAAGCTTTTCTGTTTCTTTTGTAATACAGGCGCCTACTGGCTGAAGCAGCTCTTCAGAACCTGGATTTGCACACTGCAGAGCAAGCATTTGTACGCTGCAAAGATTACCAAGGCATTAAGTTTGTGAAGCGTCTGGGCCACCTGCAGAGTGAGTCCATGAAGCAGGCCGAAGTTGCTGCGTACTTCGGCAGGTTTGAAGAGGCCGAAAGAATGTATCTTGATATGGACAGAAGGTAAGTCGTGAAAGTACAGGCACTCTGAAGCACTTCGGCATTCGTGATCTTTTTGTACAATAGACTAAATGTCTCATGCCATTTCTTTAGAAAATAATTTCAGTTTGGATTACCAGCTGGATGTTCCACAGGTCCCTCGTTAATGTATGTTTTGTAATTTGGAGGCGGTTTTCTTTGCTGTTGTTACATATATTAATGGCTGGCCGTGGATTGCTTTCATTTGGTAGGGAAAAACCATAAGACTACAGAGACTGGGGGCTTTTATCCTTTATTACACAGCTCATTTTGGGTTTTCTTTTTTTTTTTTTTAAAGATTTATTTATTCATTTGAGAGAGCGAGAATGAGAGAGAGTACATGAGAGGGGGGAGGGTCAGAGGGAGAAGCAGGCTCCTCGCCGAGCAGGGAGCCCGATGCGGGACTCGATCCCGGGACTACAGGATCATGACCTGAGCCGAAGGCAGTTGCTTAACCAACTGAGCCACCCAGGCGCCCGGGTTTTCTTTTTCTGTTTAGGCCTTTATTTAACTTTTTGTTGCCAAGGAGCATGAAATAAAAATGAACGGTATATAGGGATTGATTTTTATTCCTCTGTTCATTTTAGATTTATATAAAATACTGTATGAACTTCATTTCAGCTGTAAACGTTGTATCTCATTTTTATTAATGTTGTACTTCCAGGAGATCCCTAATAACAGCCTAAGCCCTGAAAAGAAAGATAAACCAAATGTGTTTATATGTGTGGTTTTTAAATAAGCCTGATCATGTCTACAAAATTGATGAAGTGATTATTATTTAAATCATTATTTTGCTAGGAAAATTGGAATTCTAGGGAAAAAAAGGCAGGAAATTACTTCCTTTTCCCTATTTCAGGTTTTCCCCATTGCCTCTTTCCTAGTTAAGTTTCTAAAATGTTTGGAGAGGTACATTGTCTTTCAGTTCCCTGCTGTGTATTCTAGTTCCCTGGAATCGAACCTATCACGTGGTAGGCAGTTGTTAAATTATTTGTCACATGAATGAATACATGCTCTCTTTTGTAGAGATCTTGCTATTGGCCTTCGGCTGAAATTGGGAGATTGGTTTAGAGTACTCCAGCTCCTGAAAACTGGATCTGGTGATGCAGATGACAGTCTCCTAGAACAAGCCCACAATGCCATCGGAGACTACTTTGCTGATCGACAAAAATGGTAGGTAACCTAAGTGGACCACCTTCTCCATTCATGCGGCACTTAATATGGTAGCTGCTTGAGTAATTCCCTATGACACAACGCTGGGGAAATTGAAGTCCATCTTCTTGGATCCTAAAATTCAAACAGCTTTAGATTCACACTGGGGAGCAAGAGATCCTTAGATAAGTGTTGTAAAACTTTGGAGTTTTCATACTCACAAAATGTGTGCCTAGCTTCAGACAGCTTTCTACTATTTAAGACCACAGTGTGCATTTCAAAGATATTATATGATCTACTTCTGAAAAAGGTAAAAAAAATTTTATATTTGCTTGTTTTATTGTAGATTATTTTCAGAAATCATTGACTTTTATTCTGAAGTTTTCATTTTGATCAGTATGCTTATTTATTTACATCAGTGTTTGGAAGTACAGCTGTGTATCAGATTACAACAATATTTCTTAAGAATATCCAAAGGATGTTGCAACTAAAATATGCTTCGCAGTTTTTAGATTTTTTTTCCCTCCAATTTATATGCTTCAAAGACATACTATAACTGAAGGTGGTAACTAGAGTAATACTAGTAATTCTAATGAAGGAACATTTTTGGTGAAAATGCTTATTTACCAGGAGGTTCATATTAGTTTTAAAAGTTTTTGCTTCTTTTTATATTCTATAGGTTGAATGCTGTACAATATTATGTACAAGGCCGGAACCAGGAACGTCTAGCTGAATGTTATTATATGTTGGAAGATTATGAGGGATTGGAGAATCTTGCCAATTCACTTCCAGAAAACCACAGGTTGCTTCCAGTAGGTATTACAAATTTTAGGTTTTAGAGTTGTTAGGTTATTTTATAAGGTTTTCATGTTACAGTCAGGAAATATTTCTGTGCCACAAAGAAAATTTAAAATGAATCTATAATCTTATAGTTTCTTAGATGTGAAGTGATACTTTTAATTGTTAAAACAATATGTCAGTATTACAGAATGCTTGAAAATGGAGGGAAAATTAATCATATTTCCACTACTTTAACATGTTCACAATCTACCGTAGTCTTATCAGTTTTATAAAATTGCTTTTAAAGTTAGCTGAACACATGAAATATTTCCAGCTAAAATGATATCTTATCAGAGATTTGCCTCAAAATGATCCAAGCTTGGTCTGGGGATTAATGTGTATGTATGTATTTGAAATTTGCTATAACAAAAGTTAAAAAAGATAGCTTGACTTTTATTAGGTTATTTTAACAATAAAGTATTTAATGTTAAAAAAAGAGAAACAAAAAGAGTTTTCTGGAACTTTGTTTTGAACGTTCTTTTTAAGTGTATTGATTGTCGAATGATGTTAATGAATTTATATTTTATTTGTTTTATCTAAAATGTAAATAACTGAGTTGTAAAGTACCTGTAGAGTTAGCATCTCTCAACTGCATGGTCTGGACGTATATCAGTTGTGAGTTCTACCATAAAAATTTTGTCAATTAATAGATGAATGAATAGTAGAATTCTGAGAATTTGGTTTTCTCCTTTGAATCAGAGCAGTTATCCCTGTAATAATGATATTTTCAGTTACCTTTATTTTCAGTCCTGTGCTTTCTTGAGTAGGAGAGAAACTGAAATTACTTACAACCCTGGGTATTAGGACAGTGTATCCTACATTAATGTCATCTGTTAGGTGTGTCTGGTGATGCAGAAAAGAGTGTTGCTATAGAATATCCAAAAAAGTATTATTACTGAGTAAATACTAAGTAATTATAGCTATAATAATAATTAAATAATTAAAATGATTAAAAAATTTTAGTAGTGCAAATTTTAAATCAAGTTTTTGGAGGAGTTTTTTAATAATATGGTAAAATGTACATAATATTTAAGTAGGAATTTCAGGGTGCAGAACTATACGTAATATCACAATACATACAGCAACTCACACATCCATATGGATTCACAGGACAAAGATGTTAGGAAATTACATCACACCATTGAGATAGATTTCCTATGGGTAGTGAGATTATGAGTCACTTTACATTTTTGTGCTAGAAAACATTTTTTTTTTCCCACCATGAGAATGTGTTATTATTTTCTAACCAGAGAAATACAAATATTACTTTTAAAAAGATAGTTGGGTCCAAAATGTACTTTTATGATTTTCCCCAAATACTTTAGAAATGAGGGTGGAGAGAGAAAAACTCTGGCCAAGTAGATACTCAGAAAGAAAAAGAAAATTGATTTTTCTGAAAATGGAGAGTAAGCCCGATAGGTGTGGTTGGGTTTTGTTGTGATCTCCCTCCTCACCACCACCCTGCAAGGGAGCTCTGTTTTGGATCTAGCTTCCTGCACTAACAAACGGCTGGCTTGTCTGGGGCATTTCTTTAGAGAGGTATGTGAGAGCTCCGTGAACATGAGATTCCGCTGAAGCCTCTAACGATGACCATTGATTGTACCATTGGTTGCCCTAAATGGTTTTTTCACACACTGCTATGGAGTTTGTTTCAGAACTTGACATTTCTGTAGAGTTGCTACTGTACTGGGAGGAGAAAAGAGCGCAGTGTGTTCAGGACCTGGTTAAAAGTCCGATCTGCGGCGTGAGCCAGCGAAACTCTGGTTTTATAGAAAATGATGCCTTAGCATCCTTTCTGGTTTGTAGCCGCTGTCCCTGTGTATATTTCAACGAAAAATGACTGTAACCATTAGTAAATGTAATACTCATATGTCCCTGTGGAGTTTTGTAAATGAAAATATAAGTGATTTTCTTGGTGTGTGAAATCTGAGAGTAATGTTCTGTCCTTACAGGAAATAGCACAGATGTTTGTGAGGGTTGGAATGTGTGAACAAGCAGTGACTGCATTTTTGAAATGTAATCAGCCAAAGGCAGCAGTAGATACCTGTGTCCATCTCAACCAAGTAAGAACCTGAAAACTAAAGTCCCTAGTCATCCTTTTAGGCTGTCGCCAGTGGAGGGTTGAGGTGAATTTCGTGAAAGGAGCTAGATAATGTCTTACTTTGCCGAGGACCTAGAAAATGTTGGAGTTTGCACTTACCTCTTAAAGTGCTACCATTGAGGGTGACCCGCTCATAACTAACTCAATATGGGACAAACCCTGTGCTTCTAGTCTGGCAAGTTTTTGTCTGGAAGTAATTTCATAATCTTCTGTATTTTATTAGGGTTTTGTTTCCAAAGAAGGACTAGGTAATGGTCATTGCAAGAGGAAGGAATTGGGTTACCTTATCAATATTTATTTTGGCAAATCTATTTTCCTGTCTCTTTAGAGTAAACATATATTTGGTATTTTTAAGAGCTGGAATTTAACTAAAATTAAAGTACAGAATCATGGAAATTGCTGAATATCAGTGTATTGCTTTAAGTACTGAAGTATTTTATAAAGCTCCATTTGCTTTTTAAAAATAACTTTTAAATGTTAAATCTGATCGGACAATTTCTTAACTGAAATTGCATATTTTGTTTTACTATAAGCAAATGTAGCTTTTTCCCATGCCTTGCTGGTGCAAAATTGAATTATAATATTGTGAGTATAAACTTTGAAGTTTTCCTTTTCCAATGGACTTCCTAAGCAAATCAAAGTCTTACATCATTTAATCATTTTGACACATGTTTAACTTATAGAACTTATAATTGCTCTGATTTTAGTTAAATTTATTTTAAAAAACATATACAGTTTTTAGATTTTGATGTATCATTATATATTACTATAAACTTAAATCTTTATTGTATGAAATTTATGACATCTGTGACTATAAATGCTTGGGTAACTGAATGGTATATTTTTCCCCCTAGTGGAACAAAGCTGTTGAATTGGCTAAAAATCATAGTATGAAAGAAATTGGATCTCTGTTAGCGAGGTATGCATCTCATTTATTGGAAAAGAATAAAACTCTTGATGCCATAGAACTCTATCGGAAAGCAAATTACTTTTATGATGCTGCTAAACTGATGTTTAAGGTAATATAATAATCTTGGTGAGTATTTGATATGTTCTAGTTACCAATGTTTTCTTGCATATTAAAGAACACATTTTCCATTTTCTTTGAGAACAAATACTTATAGCAAAATGCCTCTGGTTTTATTACTACTATAACTACATGTTATCTTAGTATTATTACCTTTTACTAAAAAGGCTGTTTATTAGCGTTAGCATCTTATTGATATCTAAACAACTGAATATTAATACTGAAGTTAACAAAGAATTATAGAATTTTCAGGGACCATAAAATACAAATTCCCTTACAAATTCAATCCTATTGATAATAGAATTTTGAGTCCTTTTCAGTGTACACATTTTAAAGACATTACATTTTTTCGTAATATGCATTTGGAGGGAAGATGACTAATATATGGTATTAATGTATGCAAAATTTACATCCTATTCTGTTTTTTCCCATTTGACTTAATGGAAAAGGGAAAACTCCCCTCAGTCTTCTAAATAAATCTTTATTTCTGAAGGCTGTGCCATGTTAAAGTCCTATTATTTCAGTATATTTGGAACATCATTTTAAAAATCTCCTTATGGAAAATGCTACCCCTTCCATGAAAACTTTCTTCATTGTGACTTAAGAGCATTTGTTATTTTCAGAGATTGTTAGGAGTTGTTAACTCCATGGCTAAATGCTAAGGAAAGAATGGAGTCCTTATAAGCTAAAGAAAAGAGAATTTTTAAAAATTTTTATGTTAATCACCATATATTACATCATTAGTTTTTGATGTAGTGTTCCATGATTCATTGTTTGTGTATAACACCCAGTGCTCCATGCAGAACGTGCCCTCTTTAATACCCATCACCAGGCTAACCCATCCTCCCACCCCCCTCCCCTCTAGAACCCTCAGTTTGTTTCTCAGAGTCTATAGCCTCTCATGGTTCGTCTCCCTCTCCGATTTCCCCACCTTCATTCTTCCCTTCCTGCTATCTTCTTCTTCTTCTTCTTTTTTTTAACATAGAATGTATTATTTGTTTCAGAGGTACAGGTTTATGATTCAACAGTCTTACACAATTCACAGCGCTCACCATAGCACATACCCTCCCCATTGTCTCTCACCCAGCTACCCCATCCCTCCCACCCCACCCCCACTCCAGCAACCCTCAGTTTGTTTCCTGAGATTAAGAATTCCTCATATCAGTGAGGTCATATGATACATGTAAGAAAATGGGTTTTAAAATATTTATTATAAATGGGTGGTATTTATGTTCCATCCTACTGGTTTTCTCTTTTTATTAAAGATCAAATTTCAGAAATGATTATACAAATATAATTTGATTAAGGAATGTCTTCCCAAATTCTTTAAATGTTTAAAGATTGCAGATGAAGAGGCAAAGAAAAGAACCAAACCTTTACGTGTCAAGAAGTTGTATGTCCTATCAGCTTTACTCATAGAGCAATACCATGAACAAATGAAAAATGCTCAAAGAGGAAAAGTTAAAGGAAAGAACTCAGAGGTAAGGTAGAACATTACAGAACATGAAATCAACTCATGTGTTTAAGAAAAAAAAAAACGGGGCGCCTGGGTGGCTCAGTCGTTAAGCGTCTGCCTTCGGCTCAGGTCATGATCCCGGGGTCCTGGGATCGAGCCCCGCATCGGGCTCCCTGCTCGGCGGGAAGCCTGCTTCTCCCTCTCCCACTCCCCCTGCTTGTGTTCCCTCTCTAGCTGTCTCTCTCTCTCTGTCAAATAAATAAATAAAATCTTTAAAAAAAAAAAAGAAAAAGAAAAAAAAACTATCAAACTTCTCTTTATGGACAGCCCATAAATGAGAGGAGAAAAAGGACTGATTTGGAATTAATACTCAAATTTAGAAATTTCTACTTAGGAATATTGAAAATTTTTTCTGCAAGACTAATCTGTAGCCTTTGCTTTCTAACCAGTGAGTTTTAGAAGCTTTCCTAGAATATATATATTATTTTATGTGTAAATGAATCTCTTATTAACTTAAAGTTTATACTCAGTTCTATTTTAAAATTTGACCACACCATGGGTCACGGTGTATTGTGTGTGAGATCACCACGAGGTACACTTTTACTATCTTATAATTTTATTTGTCAGTTATACCTCAGTAAAACTGAAAGAAATTTTTTATTATACTGGCTTAAAAAATACAAATTCTAATGGAGAAATTAAATCTGTAATGACAGTTTTGTCATGATAAAATTTGCTTACTTGGATATTTTAATGTATAACCATTCAGAAACTATCTTTATTGGAATGACTGTCATGGTTGTGCTGACAGAAAACGTGGGTCTGCTTGACTCATAGGCCACTTCAGCTTTGGCTGGTTTGCTGGAAGAGGAAGTTCTGTCTACAACTAGTCGCTTCACAGATAATGCTTGGAGAGGGGCCGAGGCTTACCACTTCTTTATACTTGCACAGAGGCAGCTCTATGAGGGTTATGTTGACACTGCACTGAAGACAGGTGGGTATATGACCTAATGTATAGAATATGTCTAAAAACGGTCAATTGAATATGAAGGGCCAGCTCCCTCAGTTTGCCCATATATAATTTCAATAACATTTTAATCTATGGGTTTATTTTCATGTTTGAGATTTGCTATCTGTAATTTGTTTTGTGCATTCCCCTTTTTGAAGCACTTTTAATTTTTTAATACATAGAAAGTAATAAGTATGGTTCACATTAAAATCAGAAGTTTGAGATAAGCAAAAAGACCACCTATAGCATTCACTATTTTATTCATTCAAAGTTAAACACTTAGTAACCCAGTCCATATGCTTTTGAATTTATATATATATATATATAAATTTGTTTTTTTTATATCAGGAGTATAACAGGCCATACTTTTATGTCCTTTTTGAGAAACATTGCTAGGTTGTAAGATATTTCCATATTAATAGCTTTCCATAGCATTTGTTTTTTATTAAAATGACACGGATGTAAAAAAAATGACATATAACAATTTAAGTCAAAACAAAAAAAAATACAAAGGAAAAGGTAAAATAATCTAATAACTTGTAAAATAATCTTGTAACTCAGAAGTAATGATTGCTAACGTTTAGGTGAACTTCCTTTTAGACATTTCTCCATGCCTATAGAATTGTAGATAGTTGTCCTTAAAATAATATCATACATGTTGTTCAGGAGCTTGCTTTATACCCTGTGGTGTATATTGCAGTCATGTTTGCACATTGACGAACATACAACTGTGTTACCAGTTGTATTAGCAAGGGGACTGTAAAGTTTTTTTCTAATTGTTTATTAGTTATACACAAGAACCATTTTTGTTTTTGTATGTTTATAACTGACCTTCATTTAATTTAACTGATTACTATGTGGTATAAATTATGCAATTATGTTTAAAATGGTTGTATTTTATATAACTTATACACAATTTCTAGACTTATAAGGCAAATTAGAGCTTTAACTTGAGAGTTTTCACCTACTGGGTGAAGAAATCCATATACAATCTATTAATTCTTCAGTACATTTTAAAGAAAGATTGTATATCTCTAGTATAGAAAAGGTGAAAATAAGATACGGCAGCTGTCAAAATAAATTTTCTGAACTGACAACTTAGAGGCTTATCGTGACTTCTTTTTTCTCAAAGTTCTGTTGTTTCGGTAAGACAAACAAAAAAACAATCTGTTCAAAGAAACGCAAAGAAAAAAACATGATTTCATGCTGCTTTGCTTTTTTTACTGAAAGGAACCATGATGTTATCTTGAAAATTATGACTAACAGTATAATACTAGTTTACTTTTCTGGAAGGCCACAGAAATTTCTGATGTATTTATATGAAAAAAAGATATGTTTTGACAACAATTTTTATTTTTTTGTCTGTGTGTGTACTTCTCACCGGCGCAGTATGCGCATCATTTGGTGGTGGTGATTTCTGTAGCACCTGAGCTGTTGGCTAGCGTTACAGAACTGTGAGCTCGGATAACTTACTTCCTTCTACCAGGCTTCGAGCGCCCACCATTGTTTTTTTTTTTTAAGTTTATAAAAGTTCATGTAGGTTAAACTAAAGCTGCTTAACATAGATTCTTCTCCATGCATGATCATGATATTATGATTACTTTTCAAAATCTAAATTGTCCTCTTTTTCCCAGCTCTTCACCTGAGAGACTATGAAGACATTATCCCTGCCGTTGAGATCTACTCTCTGTTAGCTCTCTGTGCATGTGCAAGTAGAGCTTTTGGTACTTGTTCAAAAGCTTTTATTAAACTTGAATCTTTAGAGACCCTCAGTGCAGAGCAAAAACAGCAATATGAA
Organism: Neomonachus schauinslandi; assembly: GCF_002201575.2. NCBI lineage: Eukaryota > Metazoa > Chordata > Mammalia > Carnivora > Phocidae > Neomonachus > Neomonachus schauinslandi. The sequence goes on along the minus strand of NC_058412.1, from coordinate 15,123,939 downwards.
GATCTTGCTTTAGAAATCTTCACGAAACATACTCCAAAAGATAACAGAAAATCTGAATTGGACAGCCTTCTTGAAGGGTAGGCTGATTGTGATTAATGTTGATTAGAAGCTGGGATTTCTGTAAGTGTAATAGCGTGATGTAATAATTTAAGCACGAAATTTTGAAGTAATTTACCTTAAGATTATACCCTATTTTATTTAGTCTTGTAAGTGTTATTAATGCTTTATTTTCTCATTGTAAGAGAAGTTTTTAATTGAAACTTGCCTGGAGATGTTTTTCATCCCCTAATTTTTTAAGTGTAATAAATGGTTTAAGTAATTAGAAGTTTTAAACTGTAATTCATTGTTTTTCTTCTTGTTTTTACAGAGGGGAAGGGAAACTGCCAACGTGTGTAGCCACGGGAAGCCCAATCACTGAGTATCAATTCTGGATGTGCAGTGTGTGTAAGCACTGTGTCCTGGCGCAGGAAATAAGTAACTACAACTTCTGTCCCCTATGCCATAGTTCAGTGGGGTAAAGAAATGGCAAATCGCGTAGAACTGCAAAATATATGTAGCAAATATACATAGCTATGACCGTATATGTAATAAGATTGGAAGATTTCATATTTTATGTGAAAATCAGCATTATTTCATAGTTGTATTGTTACACAAAATTATATGTATACATAATACATATCTGTATATATATAATACAGATGTTACATATACATAATTTATAGATATAATTTTGTGTAAACATACTACTATGAAATAATGATGCTGATTTTCATATAAAACGTATGGAAATCAACCTTATTTCCTGTCTGTCTTTCTGTCTCTCTGTTATGATTACATGATACTATGAAAATATTCCAAATAAGAAATTTTTCTCACAGTTTCAAGGTTACTAATTCATCAAAAACCTTGGCAGGGGTGGGTGGGGGAAGCACGGGAGTGGGGCAAAGTTCAATTTAGGGAATTGACATAACCTGTATCAGAAGAAGGTTAAATAATTGTAATATTAAAATGAGCTCTACTGTTAGCTGTATTTCATTAAATAAGTATCAAATGTCTTCTGTATTTTATTTTCAGAAGTGAGAAGGCACCTTAAGATATTTTTATAATTTGAATGGTTTCTAATAGCCTTATTTTTTATATAGCTTTTCCTTTTTTATCTACCCTTTTAGCCTCATCTGAGAGATGGCATTTAGCATTACTCTTTATATTGTGCAGAAAACTCGGCCCTATTTATAATGATAAAATCTATACAACATCCATTTTGTAGTTACAGTTCTAGTTGAAACATTGTTTCTAAGCAGGGCCCTTCATTTAAACAACTCTAGGGTGTGGGGAATGATTCTTTCTCAATAATGTGTCTGTTTTGACTTCTCATCCTTAATTAAAAAGGAAAAAATTGTAACCAGCAATGGGTAATTTCTTACCTGTTTTATGTAGCTAATAGTGTTCTTCGTGTATTTCTCATAAACTGTGTCCTTTCATTTTGCGGCTACAGGCTAGACTCTAGCACTGTGTCATCACCATTATTTACTCAAGATTGGCTGATGTTTAGTAGAGGCAATTAGTAAAGAGAAATATGCCACATTGCTATTGCCGCTGCGATACGTAGGTTGGTCAACCACTCTCAAAGTGCTATGTTTTGAGTGCTTTAGAGACAAATTAAGCCTGTTGCAGATCGAGAATAGTGAGCTCTGAGAAGAGGTTTAGAGCCTAGATGAGCTTACAGTAGTGGGCTCATATGCCTAAATAAAATAAGAGGACCCGAAGTCTTGGAAGTCTCTGTCTGTGTTCAAGGGCCTTGTGGGAAGTTACCGTGATGCAGTGTTAGCCTCCAGATATCCTACCAAGCAAGCCATTCCAGAAGTCACGGAGCAGAAAGTGGTACAGACCAGTGAGGATGCTTTAATTCACAGGGTTTATTGAATCAATTTGAAATACACAGGAACAACGAGAAAGTGTTTGGTCAGATTAATACTGTTGTTAGGGTAGGGTGTCAGTGGGATACAGAGATTACATTACCTGAATCGTGAGTTCTGTTCTGTTCTTGTGTCCTGATTGCCATTCTGCCCAGTCAGCTTCTCCCTGATAGTATGGTCACAAAGAGGACCAGAGCTGAGGTTTGAGCCAGGTGACCCAGGCATATGGAATGTGCCTGAAGCTAGTGATGGACACTTGCTCTATAAGAGGCTATGGGGCAAGTATATCAGGTCGCAGCCATAGGTTGCCAGTTAGTCTACTGAGCAGTCATGGATTTGATTGGATTGTATCTCTTGGGCAGAGGACCGGCCGGAGTAAGTGTCACCAATGACTAATTGTATCCAGATCTCACACATATTGAACGCTGTAGGTCTCATGCATATTTAGTGCATCATGAATAGTACACTGGTTGCCTTTTGTATTTTTAGTGCCTCTTTAATATGAGGTATGGTCATACATATATACTCTACTTACTTTGTCTAACACACCTCATAGATTACCTACTTATTTTTTTTTTAAAGATTTTATCTATTTGACAGAGAGAGACACAGCGAGAGAGGGAACACAAGCAGGGGGAGTGGGAGAGGGAGAAGCAGGCTCCCTGCTAAGCAGGGAGCCTGATGTGGGGCTCGATCCCAGGACCCTGGGATCATGACCTGAGCCGAAGGCAGATGCTTAACGACTGAGTCACCCAGGCGCCCCATAAATTACCTACTTATTTAAGTTTAACACAGTTTCATCTAACTGATTTGTTTTCTTCTATGACCAGAATAGGATATTCTTCCAAATCAGAAAATCACATACTAACAAAAGGATCAACCCTAGGGAATATATCTCCTGTTGAACTTAATTACATCTTTTTTTTTTTTTTTTAAGATTTATTTATTTATTTGAGACAGAGAAAGAGAGGGAGGGAGCATGAGTGGGAGGGGCAGCAGGAGTGGGAGAGAGAGTCTTAAGCAGACTCCACCCTGAGCATGGAGCCCTATGTGGGGCTCTATCTCACAACCCTGATATCGTGACCTGAATGGAAACCAAGAGTCAGATGCTCAACCGACTGGGCCCCTTACTTACATCTTTCTATAAGACTTTCTTTTTTCAGGATAAAACTACTCTCTGCTTCATCAATGGAAGAGAAATTTTTAGGGATGTAGGGTGAAGGATTCCTGCAGGACTGCATGTTCAGAGTTGTGATTCTTAGTCCATGGTCTAATTCCTGATACATTTTCTTTCTCTTTTCCCATCCCAGGAATCAGCTGAGAACTGATTGTCATTCCTCTAGACCTTACTGTACTTGTTGATTACACTCCCAGTAGCTTCAATTCCAGTTCCATGTAGATGTGTGTATACATACATGTATATGCACATATAATCAGACATATCTTTTCTACTATTGTGAAAGTTTATGCCTGTTTGGGACTTATATCTCTGAAAGTTTTAGTGATCTGCCAGAATGTCTTGGGGACCTTTGTCTTGCTTAAAAATAGTACTAGGGAAAGACCTATAGTATGAGTTGACCTAATTCGGTTTATTCAGCATGAAGGAAATTTCAGGATAACACCACCAACAAACTCTCTCCTGTTCGATGAAAGGAGCAAAGAGAAGCAAAATTGTCTATATGTAACAAATACTTGGGGAGAAGTTGGACAGAATGAAGCATATATTGAAGACAGTATAATGAAGCAGTTATATTGTTTCTCTTCCTGTAAGAAGCATGTACTGACTCCATTTAAGTAATGCTGAGTTGCTCTTTATCACAAAACTTTGCCTGAATTATGTGAAGTTTCAAAGCAGAATTATATTACCTTTCAGAGTTTGAAAATACTTTGATAGGCCAAAGTACTGAGATGATGGGAACAACAGATAAAAGTTTACAGTGATAAGCAATGTGCTTATCAACATTGTTGACCTGCCATCATGCACAAATGCCAATTTTATTACACATTTTTTTTTTTTTTGCTAAAATACACTTTGAAATGATCTTTTTGTATTCCAAGAGCTGAGATTTTAGGTTTTATGTGGCATTAAGTAAAAAAAAAAAGAAAAAAAAGAAAATAATAAGCTTTGAAGTAAAAATGACTTGTATTTATCCCCAGTTTCCTTTATCTATAACTTAAGGATAACATGGTATTTGTTTTGTTTTGATTTAAGTATTTTGGTGGGGGTTGGTTAGGAGAGTGTTGGGCTTCAGAGTGGATAGGGGAGAAAGGGACAAGGAGGTCCAGTAGATTTCTAATGTCATTTTTCGCTACCAAACAGAAAAAACAACTTTTTAGAAAGGTACTAGGCAAATGTCAGATGACTGGAGGTTGCAGTGAATTACTCTAGAATCATACAGAGTTCTCATTTAGAAATGGGGGGGAAATTATTTTACCAGACTTTTAAGAGAACGTGGGAAATACTTATTTGATAATGTTACAGCTCTAAGATATTGCTGCTGAATTTCTAAAATGAAAATGGCAATATTATGTTGCCCCCTACTGTCTATTCTTATGATTATTCTCAAGTTATTTTTTTAAGAAATCAATGTGTATTTTTTGAAAATAAACATATTTTTAGAAAAGTAACATATATCCACAGTAGAAAACTACAAAAATACATAGAGTATTTATGAGAGATGAGAAGTGAAAATGGTCTTAATAACCTCTTTAAAATTAAAGGCATTAATTTATATTTTAGTTGAATTTAGGAGAAGAAAAAACAGGTCAAACTGAAGAAATTGCTGTAGTGTAAGTTTTCTTCATGACAAGAGCTATTCTTAAGAAATTTCTCTAAAATTAAAAGAAACAGTAGACATGAAGAGGCTTAGAGTTAATATTTACTCACTTCTTATTTGGCATAGCTTAAATTTCTAGTTCGTAAAATCTAGAGAAAAATGGGATACCACTCACACATCCTGTAATAGCTAAAATTAATATTGCCAAGTATTGAAAAGGATATGGAACAACTGAAACCCTTATACACTGCTGGTGCAAATGCAAAATGGTAGACCTACTATGAAAAAATTGAGTTTTAAAAGTTCTCTATATATTCTAGGGGAAAAAATATATGTATATGTGTGTGTTTGTGTGTATGTGTATTTTTTTCCCACTGCTCTAGTCAACGAGAGTGAAGCTTTACTGAGGCCCTGGGGCCATGGGGCTCAGGCAAGTGGCGGCCCTGTAGGGGAAGGAGGAGCCCAAGGAGGGACCTTATTTGACTTTCTTCTCAGGGCCTGGGTGGTCGGTGTGGCCACACTTTGTGCAGCAGTTGACAGAATGAGGTTGCAGGCGAACATAACACTTTCAGCAGACCATCTTGTTGCAGCTGTATTTCTGAGTGAGCTGGCAAAGGGGAGGCTTGTTGATGCCCCTCCCCCGGCAAAGCACCACCTGCAGGTGGACTCTGAAGATTGATGTGAGAGGGAGGGACAGCAACTGAGCCTCGCCCCAGCACCGAAATCACAGGTTAGGCCCTCCAGTGTCCTCCTACAGACCAGAGCTTCTCAAGTGGACAGAGACCCCATGTCAGAATCCTCTGTGTGTCTTACCAGTAGACACACCAGCCCAGCATCTCCTACATTTCCGTATCAGACACCTGATTTTTGGATATTTTCTCCCATTCTCTGGGTTGTCTTTGTACTGTTTATAGTCTTTTACAAAGGTTTTAAATTTTCGTGAAGCCCAATTTGTTTATGTTTTCTTTGTCTTTGGGGTCATATCCAAGAAGTTGCCAAATACAGTGTCACAAAGCTGTTGCCTTATATTTTAAGAATTTTATATTTCAGCTCTTACATTTAGGTTTTTGATCTATTTCGAGTTAATTTTTTTATATGTTTCCATCCAACTTAATTCTTTTGAACGTGGATATCTACTTTTTCCAGCAACATTTATTGAAAATACTCTCTTTACGCTAATACCACAGTGTTTTGATTGCTGTAGCTTTGTAGTTAAGTTTCAAAATCAGGACGTGAGTATTCTTTGTTATTTTCAAAATTGTTTTTGGCTGTTTGGGATCCCTTGAAATTCCATATTAACTTTAAGATGGATTTTTTGTATTTCTGTAAAAACATCATTGGGATTTTAAAATGGATTCCCTTTAACTTTATGGTACCTTTAACTTGAACAAAGGATGTCTTTCCATTTATTTATGTGTAATTTTTTCCAGCACTGTTTTGTAGTTTACATTGTACAAGTCGTTCACTTCTTCGTTAATTCCGAAATATTTTATTCCTTTTTGATGCTATTATAAATTAGAATTGTTTCCTTAATCTCCTTCTCTGGGTTGTTTTTTAGGTAATTCTTACTTAAACATACTGTACTTAATAAATTACTGTCTGGGTTTCCCTTTGGCATTGACAGCCAGGGAATGTAAACTAACATAACAGACTGTCAGCACAAAATATTATTTAATGGATCCTTACACTATTCCAGAGGTTCGAGAAGTGTGCAGTCTAGGCTCTTGGAGCTAATAAATGGTAATCTGAATTCGTAAGCTCGAGGGATTTACACAGTGTCTCAGAGTAACGGCGGCCATCCTCTACCAGGTGGTTCGCTAAGAGTGGACGCTGGAACCCCAGGGGCGCTACAATAAATCTGCGGGCCCCTGAGCCATTCATGAGACAAACCAAGCTTCCTTCTGCTTCCGGCATGGTGAGGCTCCCTCCCCCCGCAACTCGCTCAACTCCCTGTAACAAAGGACAAGCTCTTCGCAACATTAGTCAACGGACCTGGAAACCAGTTTGGGCCCATCAATCTACTGCTCTTCTGGAAGAGGAAGCAGGCGGAACCAGCAGTAATAACAGACCTCACTTCAGAGGAGTGGGTCAGACTTCCCTGGGCCGCCTGAGTTCCCTGCCAGCACCGTGTGACTGATCTCGCGAGATGATGGGTCCTCCGAAGGCACAAACTTCCCCTTTTGCTAAGCGCCCAGGTTTTGCGGTCAAATTAAATTCCGGGAGTGCGGAAGTGGCTCTGTGGCGCCGCCTCTAAACGCCCAGAAGTCAACCCCCTTTCTACACGGAACGCTAGGCCTCTGACCGCCATGGATGGGCAGCAAGGGCAACAAAGCCACGCAACGTTCTCGCTCGCCCAAGCTCACTTCAAGAAGGGCGAATACGCGGAAGCCGAAGCCCTGTACTCCGCTTACATTCGCCAGTGCGCCTGTGCAGGCTCCGTGGGAGCGGCGCCCGGGAGGTAACTATCGCGAGAAGTGGGGCAGCGGCGCCTCCGGGAGGTGGGAAGCAGGGGTCGTCGGGTCCCTCGGTCAGCCACCTGAGCTGTCTGGCACCGAGGACGCAGCGCGCGGACTGTTTGTCTTTCCAGAAGGGCGGCGAGGGGCGCCGGCTGCCTTCCCCCCCCCCGGGGGTCTTAACTACGTTCCTCACTCTGACCCAAGACTTAGAGCGGCTAGGGCTTTTCCACCTGTCATTTTAGCAGGCGGATGTCTGAGACCTGGAGACGGCGAGGTGACTCGCTAGTACATGGGACCGCGCGACTCCAGCCACCACCTCACCGCAAGGGTGTTTCGTTTTTCACTTGTGTGTGTGTGTGTGTGTAGTGGGGGGAGGATATCACTCGGCCTAAATATTACCATTTCACCCACGCATTCATCCATGGATATTTCAAAATGCATTTCTAAATATTAAGGATTCTTACGGAAACAACCACAGTATCATTATTATTACGTGATTGCTTGATATGAAATATGCAGTCAGTGTTGGTTCCTGATTGATTAATAACGTTTTTGTTTGGCTGATGTGTTTTTTTTTTTTTTTATTTTTTTTTAGCAGTTTGTTCAAGTCAGGATGCACACCAGGTCTCTTAATCTGTAAGGCTCCCCCTTTTTTCCCCTTGAAGTTTGTTGAGGAAGCCAGTCCTGTGTCTTGAGAGTTCCCCATATTTTGGATTTGCTGAATTCATACCCCTGATGTCATTTAATACGGTCCCTTGTCTCCTACACTGCTTGTGAGTTGGTAGTTAAATCCTGAGGTTTGATCCAATTCAGATCCAGTATTACGAGGAGCATATGTTAGGTGGTGCTGTGTACTTTTGTTAGAAAGCCTATAATACTGTCTTTCTTTTTGTGATATTAGCGACTTCACCTGCTAATACCTGCTTGCCCAAAGTGCCTTGGATTTATGCCTGGATGTGTAGCATTTGTTGGGCCTCCAAATTTTGCCTTTGTTCTTCTTGATGGAGTGATGGGGGCTAGGATGAGAAAGAACAGAGAGGAGTGGAATGAATAGCTGTTTGACGGTTTTGAATCATCTGCACCATCACTCTTCTCTCCCTTCGAGGATTTGGTTTTTCTTGACAGGATGTCAGCTTGTCTTTTGCATGAGGCTTAACAATTCTTCTCCTGTTTGTTAAACTCATGTGGAATTAAACCAGAAAAATAAAATTGCTTTCATGTTTTGATAATACACCAAGGTAACAGTTAATAGAAATTTCTGAACAGGCAATAAGACCATCCCCTGAGCCTCCCCCCCAGCCCCCCCAAAAAAGATTAGTAAACATAGAAAATGTAGTTTTCTATCATTTCAAGCTAATAGGTTTCAAAAAGTATTCATCAGCAACAGATACACTGACACCATCTAGTCTCCTTTGCACATTCAGCCTAAGAGCACCAATATGTGTTTATAGTAGATACAGTATCTGCCTCTTCCCAACACAGGGAAGAAAACCTCCATGGTGTGCTAGAAGGTTGCTCAGCCTACCTGAATGAACCTTCCAATTTCCTTATAGGTCTGAAATTCTTCTAGGAACTCATGAATTTAAAATGGATTCTGTCATTTCAGATTTTTTTCCTTAAAAATATCTTTTAGCTTAAATTTATTTTTTAAAATAATGGGTCACTGAACCATTTTGAAGAAGCATTTGCAATTTTTGCATGCCTGTCACTGAATGGTTTATAACATTTTCTTTTCATATCCCAAAGTACAGCCTTTCAGATTTTTTTTTGCTCAAGTTTGCAAATGCAAAAAAATCCACATTTGTGTTAGGAAGTTAAATTCTAGCATGATAAATAGTATCATTACAGAAATCTTAATATTATCAAAAACATTTCGGCTTCAATGATTAACCCACATCTTTAAAATATGAAGCAGTTTCTACATGAAAAGTAGGCTTTTAGAATTTGTTGTAATGAGATCTAATTCTAAACCGAACTTTCTATAATCCTCTGAATATAAGAAACTCATAACAAAGTTTTGAAGCTTAAAAATTGAATGTCTAAAATCTTTCTGGAGTCCTGAGGCTGCAGTTTTCTTAAAACCCTTTACGGGGGTTACAGCTAGTGCTAGCAGCGTCCAGAAGTATTCTTGCACCCAGTCTGTCATAGCTCCCAGAGACAAGTTTTCTCGTGTTACAGTAGTTCTGTCCATCGTTAGTGAACTTAGACTTGAAGGGGACCCCTGTGAGGACCTCTTGTGGTAGCAGTGGTTGCCGTGCCTGTCAGATCTCAAGGGTCTAGATACTAATAGAAGTCCCTTTTTACTAGCATGGATGGCAGCCTCGATCTTTTCTGAGGACTGTACTTTGCACTAGGGGGCATAATGAAGAAATGACAGATGAGTGTAGCCTGTGCCTTTTCTCTTTGGTTCAAATGTGAGAATCCCTTTGGAAAAAAAGAAAGGAAAACAGAATTTGTCTGACACAGAGTAGAGTCCGTTCGTGTTCTCTGTGCAAACGAATCGTCTGGCAGGGGAGGGGTGACCTGCTGAGCCCAGGTGGCTGGTCAGAGCTGCCCTTACTGGAGACCCTGCCCACTCAGAGCTCCCAGGGCAGCCTCTGGAGCCTTCAGAAGCAGAGCCCATTGGGCACACAGGACCCCCAGAATGAACCTGAGCCCCGATGTCCTCCTCGCAGGAGGCCAGTGTCGCCTTGGGGGCGATCCCAGCTAAGATGGGAGGGAAGGCAGCTCTATCCCCTCCTTGGGCGACAGCATGTTGAATCTTCACTTACGGTCAACTTGTATTTCTTTATTGGTGAAAAGTGATTTAAAATCTCATTTTTGGTGGGATCACTTAGAACTTTGAGAATAACATTGATGATTCACTTTGTGATATGTCCATTGCAAACTGGAGCTCTGGGCTGGCTTTTCCTCCTTGCTCAGCGTGAATTTGATCTGTCTTCTTTGCCCTGCTGGTGCGTGCTTAGAAAATGAACAGTCTTTTGAATATTGAATTCTGCAAAACAAGTTGACAATGCACGAGGGCTCTGAACACATTATAGAATTAATGTGTTTTTCGGACTGACAGGGTAGTGCTGCTACGAAGTAGATCATGGGATTAAACAAAAATTCATTCCACTGCCTTATTTCTTTGCACTTCGTTTCTTCAGCTTGGTTTTTCAGCGTAGATACCACACGTTACAGGCTACGAAGGTTGACAAAACCCAAAAGAGAATGAAGGTGGAAACGAGAGGAATTTGCTAACACATGTTTTTAATGTGACTTTTTGTTTAAAGCAAATACAGCCCTGAGGATTTGGCTACTGCATATAACAACCGGGGGCAAATCAAGTACTGCAGGGTTGATTTTTATGAAGCCCTGGATGACTACACAGCTGCCACACAAGTCCGACCCACTTTTGAAGTTCCCTATTACAACAGAGGGTTGATACTGTATAGGCTGGGTAAGAATTTTTTTTTTTCCCTTTTGCCCTGGACTATATTTTATGAATTCAGAGCTCTCAAATGTGAAACTAATGTAGTAATCATCAAGTCTTAAAGTCATGTAAAATTTGGGTGTAGAACCCGGAACAAAGGAAGCATTTATTTTAGGCTTCTGGTAGGCTTTACAGACCACAGTGGAGCCCTGGGGTGGGGATTGGACCTGGCGCCGGATGAGGGTGACCCCATTACTTTGAGGACAGTGCGGATGACCGACCACCTGTGAATCTTTTCTGAGTTAAAATTTTTAAAGGCACACAAGACAATATGAAGTGAAGGGGTTTTAGATCTTTGGATTAAAGGGACTGTAGGTATTGTTTCTTTTTTAAAGTGTTAAAAAGAATACTAATTTCCTATTGCTTAATTTTACTGTAATCGTGTAAAATAGGTGATAGGATTTTGTTGAGATTTTATGATGATTTATGCTATTTCCCTCTTAAATCTCAAGAAATAAACCCAGAGCTGATTTTAAGTGTTCACTTAAAGCTAATTTAAAATTTTAATTTTAATTATTCTACAAGGGCATGCAAAATTTCTTTGATATACACATCCATATGTCGGTATTAGGAGGAAAAAATCCTTTACTAGGTGTGGTTGAAAGCTCATAAATATAAAAGCATGTGTATCTGAACTTTGTTATGAATTATGTATAGAAATACTCAGTTTTATTATTATTTTTCATTTTTTGGGTTCTGGTACAGGATACTTTGATGATGCTTTGGAAGATTTCAAGAAGGTATTAGACTTAAATCCTGGATTTCAAGATGCTACTTTGAGCTTAAAACAGACTATTCTAGACAAAGAAGAAAAACAAAGAAGAAATTATTGAAAAAAAATTATTGCAAGTTTTAACCTAATTAAAATATTGACTCATAATCCTTATAATGCCTGGCATCTCATTCCTTATAATGTAAAGTAGGTATTGAGCTATTTTGATTTATATTTAAGATAAAGAGATTCATGCATTAACACTGAAAGTTAGATAATCTATTTAAAGTAGTTAATTTCGATTGAGTAACTATGTTGAATAAGTGTGCTTTTCATAAAGTGTAAATAAATAATATCAATGCATAGTTGTATGTTATTGCAGTAAAATATTTAAAGAAATGTGTAGCATTTTCTTCTGTAAAACTATATTTTTTGTTATTTTCATTCCCAACTTTTTATTTAAAAAATTTGACATCTGGACTGAGCCACCCAGGCGCCCCTTCTCTTGGCTTCTCTTCTCTTTCCCTTACTCTTGACTGGGGTCAGATGTAATACAAAAAAAGCAAAAAGCAAAAAACAAAACCCAAAAAACCCAACTCTGTAAAAGAATTTATTTGGTTTCTTGGATTCAATGATTCTTCATCCTTTGTCAGAAAAAAATAAAATCACTGAAGGTCAGAATCAGCACTTGGTGATTAGAACCCAGATACTTATTTTTCTCTTTATTACTGGAAATAACTGGTCAAAACGTTAGGCATTACACAGATTCTAAATTTCTGATTTACTAAATAATACCTTTGTTATGTGCCTTCAAGATATTCTTTTAGGTGTGCTATTGCTTAGATTTCTCCTATTTTAGTATTTCTACTAAAAACGTACCCAAACTGGGTCATCTTCCAGCTTTTCTCTCTGCGAAAACAAGGCAGAAAATTGTGGTTTGTTACAAAGTAAGGTAAGATAGAGTAAATGGATGGAAGTTACTTTTGAGCTTAGAGAATTACTCTTAAACTAATTAAAAGCCTGGAGCTATTTATGTTTTTTTCTGAAACCTAGAACTGAATGAAGCCAACGGACTACTTTCTGATAGCCAAGTACAGTCTGCTGGTGGAATGGCAAACTCGGTTTCCCAGTCAGCTTTTAGTCATTACCTATTTGCCATCTCTTGGATCTTCTCTGGTTTTTCTGTCTTTCACTGGCTTCTTTAACTTCCCCTCACTCACTACATAGTCTTCCCCCGACCCCCTTTTGCAGGTCTGAAGTCTTTCTCAGTGGGCGTGATAGATGCCAACCTACCTTCAGGGCAAATCAATTTGGCATTTACGTGGATTTTAGTATCCTCTCTGCCAAGCCTAATCCCCCTTAAAACTTTAACTCAGAGTTTCTAAACCTCTTTCTTGCCTGACAACCTTAATTTTTCCCTGAAAATGTTTCTAAGTGAAAAGCCCTTACGTGAAAAAAAAAAGCCATTAATTTAATTTAATTTAAATTTTAAAAAAAGATTTTATTTATTTATTTGACAGAGAGAGAGAAAGAGAGAGAGGGAGAGTGCACAAGCAGGGGGAGTGGCAGACAGAGGGAGAAGCAGGCCATGCAGGGCTCCATCCCAGGACCCTGGGATTATGACCTGAGCCGAAGGCAGACGTTTAACTGACTGACCCACCCAGGTGCCTCAAAATCCATTAATTTTAATTGAAAAAAATTATGAATTCCATTTTAGCCTAAGATACCCAAATACTTTTCACAGCTAGAAAAATATATTGAGTAATGAAGACAAGTGTATATAAGTAATAGCAGTTTGGAATCACATATTTACAGCAGTTACATCTGGTGTGATGGCATGAATGCTCACTGCACTCATTTTTTTCTTTCCGTACTATTTTTAAAAAGCTTTATTGAGATATAATTTGCACAGCATACAATTCACACTTAAAGTGTACAATTCAATGATTTTTAAGTATATTCCATTTCTGTACTGCTTATAAAACCAATTTTTCAAGGTTTTTGGGTCTCATTGTCCTCTTGCAAACTGCGCTTACGGAAGTTAGAACAGAAAAACACTTTGGGGCAAATTAAGGGCTACATATTAATAGAGTCCGTCACGATACCGAAGAGCTTACAGACAGAACAGATGGAGAGTCCCGAAGGATCGTCTCATCCAGCTAAGCAGCACGACACCCAACGGGTACTGGGGAAATGGGAGGGTATGCCTCTGCCTGAAGCTGAGGCACCGAAATTTCACTCTTCTTCTAGCATATTTAATTACTGTATTTGAACAGATTGCTATTTACAAAAATTATTGACAAACACGTGGTTCAACTTTTCAAGATCCTAGTGAATAGTGAACTGAACGATCACTACATGAGCTAGGTGTGTTATTGTGACAGCTTCTAGATAAATTCATGTTTTGGTGTTTTCTATATTTCTCAGAAATGGAACAAATTCTGGGAAAGTGATTCCAGTTTACATGGCATTTGGTCAGAGAGAGATTTGTTAAATTTCACGTCTAATGGTAGGGGACTTAAAAAAAACAATGTTACATTCTTTCCAAAAAAGGAAAGAAGGTGAGAAATAAAATTTTTTTTTTTGAGAAGCGAAGCAATTGGTAAGATTTAAAAACATAGTTTCTATCTCTTAAAATCACAAGGAGATAAAAGGACACATCCAAGTAGGAAAAGACAAATGAGAAAAACTTCCCACAAGGGAAGCCCCCAAAACAGAAATTATGAGCTGTGAGTGTACGTTAACACAGTGAGGGAAGAAGTCAGCAGGGCGCTCCCAGGCTTGTGTCTGTCAGCATCTCATCTCACATGCAATAATGCAGGGAAAAAGTCTTATTTTTCATAGAGGATAAAGCTGAGGCTAAGAAATTCAGTAACTTGCCCAAAGTCATGTTCCAAAACCCATGAAAACATTCGAAACTGCAGTTAGTATCAATTGATTTTTGTTGTTGGCATCAACTCAAAGCAGATATGAGAACTCTTTTTTTTTCTTTGATCCTGATACAAAATTTAAATTGCTCGTAAGTTGTTTTAGCATCCATCAAGGTGAGTAGCAAAACAATATTAAAATTAGTTTTTACCATGGAACATTATTGCAATTCTAGACTTACTTGTTGGTAATTTTCCTTCCTGATTGAAAACAGACACAGAAGATGGTGAAAAGCAGATTAATATTAAGAGCAAACTCCATTTGGAAAATGGAAAGACTCAGCTGCCAATATGTAAATTTGTTTCTTATTTTAAGAAAAATTATCCAACATCTATAAACAAGGCAAAAAGAAGATTGCATATCCTTTCAATATTATGCTGAGCACAGCCTAAGAGACCCACCCAGGGACTGTTTAATTCTCTGAAATTACATGTAGTTTACAGATTTTTGTCCAGAGAAGATGCAACTGATTTCTATCTGGTAGAAATGATGACCCTAAAGATCATGGTATCATGGTTTTATCACCCTGGAGGACATTAACTAGTTTTGATTCTAGGTTAACCTAGTGACTTAATTCCCCAATTCGTCATTGACTGTAAATACTGAGTTTCTCAAATGCTCTTTTACCATCTGTTGGTTCTCTCATTCATGAGCCAAGTAGACATTTGTCTGTTTTCTTAGTTTGCCATTCTATAGTCTCTTATTTCTCACCGGGCTAAGAGAAAAGAGGGATTGGAAGTTTCTACTGCCTATTTATTTGAAATTTCAATCATTCTTATTTGGATTATGAGAAGTTTAATTGAGCTCTGACTGAAGCAAAGTATAGGGAAGGCCTTAACCTTAAATCACAACACATGTAAGTATTCCTTTGAAAAGTAGGCAAAAGCGCAGAGAACGTAGAAAACAAAAGTCCCTCCACCCCAGGCCCTTTCCTGTTCTCACGCTGCAAAAGGAACCACTGTGAAGTTGTATCTATCCTTCCAGGCCTTTCTTGATGGACCAATACATGGACACATGTATGCAGGGACATGCACAGATTAATGGCTTACATATCATTCAGTAATTTAAATTATTGATGATCTTGGACATTCTTCTATATAACAGCATAGAAATTGGCCTCATTCTGCTCGGAGCCATGATTTAAAAAAAACCACATTAAGAATGCTTGCCGATTTTCTGTTATAAAATTAATAATGCATATAGTAATAAAAATTAAAACCGTACAGGAGGGCTAAATGGAGACTAAGGCCCCCCATCCCCCCATCCCCCTCCAGAGGTGACCGCTTTAACGAGAACAACTGGAAACAAAGCATCAAATCGCTCGCTTTCTTGTTCCCACCACTCACATCTTTAAAACATTAGTTTGAGTTCTTTTCACCACCTCTGTGGATCTGTGCCGTCTAGGCAATTCTGGCCAGTTTGTACCAAGAATACCTCTGAGTATATCCTCTTGGCACCACATCTACCGGAACCTATGTGCACTTTATTAGAGGGCTCTGAGATTGGAGTTGCCACGGTGCAACCTCTCAAGAGCCCCGGCTGGGACAAGCTCAGGTTGCACCGTGGCAACTCTGCTCCCCGCCGCTGCTGGGGCCAGACCCCCCGCCCCAGAACCCCAGCAGCAGTGGCAGCACAGACCCGGAGCCCAGCGATGCTCGCCGCCGCCTCTGCTACCACCCCAGGCCCACATGCACCCTCCCCACGCCCACGCCCCGTTTCTTTTTGCAGGTCTCCCAACTGGTCTGCCTTGGCTCTCACCCGAGTGGCTGGTCTGTCAGAGTAAGCAGCAGAGTTTCCCCAAAGGCCTTTGTGCTGGTTGTGCCCCCGCTGCCCCTCATCCCACCACTGGCCCTCTCCTCTCCTCCTCCAGGCCTTTGGTCCTCTGTCACCTGATGGGTGGGGCCCTCTTCTGACCGCCCGGTTGAGACACGCAAATCCCCATCGTGCTCCTCACCTCACTTTTTCTCTGTCTACCCATACCATGTGTTTATCCCTGTTGTCTCCCTGTCTTCTCCTACCGGAAGCTAGGCTACTCCAGGGTAGGGGTTTTTGTCTGCTTTGCTCATGCACCATCATCAGCACCTCGCACAGAGCCTGGGACACAGAGGGGCCTCAGGTATGTCGAGTGGATTAATGAGTCCGTTATCAAATCTGCTCATTAACTTGCTATCTAGATCTTCAGATTCATTGCTGGCTATTAGGTGTGGGGTGGACAAGTGTTTGATCCCTTGTTTCTCAGTTGATCTTGTAGTTGTTATTTTATTTTAAACAGCTCACTGTTTTAGTTTAGAGGAAGAAAGTCCTCTAAAAGACAAGGTTAAGTCCTTGCTGAATCAGCAAGGACTTTATGTTTTGTTTTTTTTTTTTTTAAAGATTTTTTATTTATTTATCTGAGAGAGAGAATGGGAGATAGAGAGCATGAGAGGGGGAGGGTCAGAGGGAGAAGCAGACTCCCCGCTGAGCAGGGAGCCCGATGCGGGACTTGATCCCGGGACTCCAGGATCATGACCTGAGCCGAAGGCAGTTGCTTAACCAACTGAGCCACCCAGGCGCCCCAGGACTTTATGTTTTAATAGAGCTTTATAACAGGTACCTGTTACGGGTTGAATTGTATCCCCCAAAAAGATATGTTGGAAGTCTTAACCATCAGTACCTCTGAATGGGACACTATTGGGGAAGGGGTTTTTGTGATGTTAACTAATTAAGGTGAGGTCATATTGGGGTGGGGTGGGCCCTTAATCAAGTATAACTGATGTCCTTCTAAGAAGGGAATTTGGACTCAGACACAGGGGAGAAGGCCATGTGGATATGGAAGCAGCCATAAGCCAAGGGCCACCTGGGGCCACCAGAAGCTGGAGGAGGGCAAGGAAAGATCCTCTTCTAGAGCCTGCAGAGGGAGCATGGCCCCACTGTCACCTCGAGGTCAGACTTCAAGTCTCCAGAACTGGGAGCGAATGCATTTCTGTTGTTATCGCTCCCCAATTTGTGGTGCTTTGTTACGGCAGCCCTGGGAAACTGAGCTAGCACCTAATAAATATTAGTCCAGTTTCCAAATGACAGGCATCTCACACGTACGCCTTGGTGTGCTTGCACCCACAAATGCCACTCTGTGAAAGGAGGAACAAACATCTGGTGAGAATGAGCCTATCAACTAAAGATTTCCAAGGAAGGGGAGTGAAGGAAGGGGCCTTATTTCCCTTTCTCCTGATCAAATCAGGAGAGGGGCTCATGACCAAGGACCCTACAAAACATGCTGGTTTGTCCCGGCTGTCTGCTGAGAAGTTCACAACCACCCTGTGTGCCTTCAAGACACTCAACTCTTAGAGGACAGACGCTCTTCTGGCTTGAGACCGAGAAGACAAGTGGGAGTCCTTTGAGGCTGCCAAGCAACAAGCCATTACAACAAGCCAGGTGAGACGCCATCTAAGTTGGCTGAGCGGCGGGATTGGGAGCTGCCAGTGGGGCTCGAGAAATAATCATCATTTCCATTATGAAGACCGGCTGCTGGTAGACTTATTGGAACTGGAGCAGCCTTTTGAATGGGGTGGAGAGGAGGCGAGTGAAGGGAGTAGGCGCCTGCACGTGAAGCCCACGCCCGCATCTGTCACGGATTACCAGCGTGTGACAATGGCTAGTGTCTTCTCTACCCTTGTTAACCTCCCCCCGCCACCCTCCTGTCTCTGCTTACAGTGTTCTCTCCCAGAACACCCTCTTTCCCTCATTTACTCAAGTCCTGCCCATTCTTGGAGCTTCAACAACTACCATGAGCCCTTCCCTGCCGATACCAGCCCAGACTCCTGTCCTTATTCTCCAGGGTTTCATTACGGTCTAGACGGAGCACCTTTGCCATTGAATGTGGTCCACAGACCAGGAGTGTTGGCATCAACCGGGTCTGTATCTCAGAGTGTGTTCTCAGAGTGTGTTTCACCGGCCCCCCAGAAGATGCTGGTGCACACCGAGGCTTGAGAACCACTTGTCTATATCATTCGGCTCAGCATCTGATTATGCTCTTCCATTTCCTGGGTGTTTGTCACCGCCCCCCCCCCCCCAACTGGGGACCCTGAGGACAGGAACCACATTTGTATGTGTCTCTCTGGCACTTGGCCCAGGTGTAAGCCCAGGTGCCTGATGGCCAGGGGTGTCTGATCAGTGTCTCTGCCCCCATCTGTTCTATTCGAGCAGTGGAGGCAGGTAGAGGAGGAAAGGACAGATGCCCGGAGACTTCCCTTGGCTCTCCTGACTCTCTCAAGGACTTGAGTTTCTCGGGGAGGGTGGGTGGTATGTTTCCTCTCTCAAACTGGAGATCACATCGGTACCATGGAATTTGGCATGATGGATAATATTGAGTTATCACGCCAGGGCCTGCCTCGATCCAGGATTCTGTCTGCAATAGTTTTATGTGGGATTTCCTCCCTGGAAAAAGTCATCGCTGTTGAGCAAATCAAGCAATGCTGGCTCACTGTTCCTTTTTTCTGGGTCAATATGTCCTTCGTCTGGGCGAGTAGCGGTGGCTAGCTCTGCTGGCTTCCAGTATCCGTGAGAAGGGTTTTCAGACATGACTAATGTATAGCCTCCTCAGGCTCCCTGCTCACGGGCTCTCCTAAAACACGGCCCTGCTCCAGCCTCATCACTTACACCACAGCCAGCAGTCCCGGGCTGGGGAGCAGCCTGCCCTCGCCTCAAGTGCTCTTCCTCCTTGGTCTGCTAGCGCTCACATTTCTAGACATAATTCCTTTTGAATTGCTTAATGGGCATATAATTTTAATCAGAGTCATATGACACTTGTGCTGGAGGGAACTTGAGAAATCATCTCCTTGATTTTTATGTATCATTTGCTTATTTAAAAGACTTTATTTTGTAGAGTTCTAGGTTTACGACGAAACTCAGAGGAAGGTACAGAGATGAACATACACCTTCTACCCCCCACGTATGCATAGCTTCCCTCATGACTGACATCACTCCCCAGATGGTGCTTTTTATTTTTATTTTTTTTTAACCAAGGATGAACCCAATGGACACGTCCTTGTCACCCAAAGCTCATAGCTTACCTTAGGGTTCACTCTTCGTAGTGCACATTCTGGGCATTTGGACAAATGCCTGAGGACATATGTCCTAAAAATCCTCTGTCCTAAAAATCCTCTGTCCTAAAAATCCTCTGCACGCTGCCTTTTCCTTCCCCTGCCCCCTCCCCAGGACCCCTTTATTTTATAGGTAGACAAACACATGCAAAGGTTGTGCAGATGGTTAACAACAGAACGTGAGCCCTTCTGAGCCCTCAGTTTAAGAATAACAGTGGCTTCTAGTTAGTGAAGCGCCTCGGTTTATACTTCTTTTCTCTCATCTTGTTGCCAAATCTAGAGCTGCATCCAGACCCCATTCTTTGCCCGGGACCATCCTCCAGAATGGGAGCCCCGCAGCCCCAGCCCTGTGCTGAACTGTGCGAGGGTCTGGGAACCCAATGCAGAGAAGTGTTAGGTGCCCAGCACCCAGATCACACCCCTGGGTAGAGAGGGCACCCCAAGGCACAGGCAGTTTGTGGGGCTGTAGGAAAGGAAGCTGGTATAAAGAACTTTGGGAGGGTAGAGGACAAGGGGGAACATAGACCCAGTGGTGTTTCCACCCGTGTAAATGTGGGTGATAATTTTACCTGCGAGCATGGGAAGGGGATCGGTAAATTCACATGAAACTAGAGGTACAAGAGGAGGAAGTCTACTGGGATGAGGGTCAAGGACTAGTTAGAGAAACTTCCAGTAAGACAAATGCCAGTCATCTTCCATGTGTTCTCACGTAGGTCTCATGATATCCCTTGCACATTGACAGAATCTCTATTTTACCAAAAGGGAAGAGTCCTGACTTAACTTAGTTTTCAGTTAGCCTTTAATTAGGCTGGAGACAAAGTTCGTAGAAAGTTCTAGATTCTTCTTTTCCTTGTCCCTAAGCTGCCTCTGGGGTGACCAGCTTGTCCTGGGTTGCCCAGGACTTCCTTGGTTTTGATACTGGAAGTCCAGCATCCTTGGAGGCCCCTCAGTCTGGGGTAACACTAGCTCCTCCCTCTTTTCGCCCCCCTAGGAGACTGGCCATCTTGACGGGAGTCCCCTGGTTCCCACAGGGCCTGGGTCAGGCCTGCTTTGCTCAGCTGACTGGCGCCGGAGCCAGGGCAGGCGGCCCAGAGTCCCCAGCCCCAGGCTGCATGCCGCCCTCATCCCACTGCATTTTGCTGTGGCGTGCTGGTCCCCCACAGGAGAGTGCTGTCTGCCTGTTCTACTTTAGCCCAGACTAAGAGGTTGACAAACGGGAAGAGAAGCAACTCAGTCATTGGGCAAACCAACCCCTGCTGTTTCCACCTTGGGACAAATTTAGTTGCAAGGGTCAAAACTTACTCAGATTCAGCTCAAGGCAAAACTTTAAGCATACAAGTTTCACAAACAGAGGTTGCTGGAGGGGAGGAGGGTGGGGGGATGGGGTCACTGGGTGATGGGCATAAAGGAGGGCACGTGATGGAATGAGCACTGAAACTAATAATACACTATATGTTAATTAAATGGTATTTAAATAAAAATAAATTAATTAATTTAAAAAAAAGGATACAAGCGGGGTGCCTGGGTGGCTCGGTCGTTAAGTATCTGCCTTCGGCTCAGGTCGTGATCCCAGGGTCCTGGGATCGAGCCCGGCATCAGGCTCTCTGCTCCGCGGGAAGCCTGCTTCTCCCTCTCCCGCTCCCCCTGCTTGTGTTCCCTCTCTTGCTGTGTGTCTCTCTGTCAAATGAATAAATAAAATCTTAAAAAAAAAAGGGATACAAGTTTCATGGGGTCCTCGAACAAGCTGCCTGAGTGGGCTTGGGGAGGGGGAAGGTGTGGGAGTGGGCTGCCCGCCTGCCAATCTTCCCAGCCCAGCATCCCTGGTGTCTTGAGGGGCCCAGTAAGTAGCACTGGGGTTCGAACCAGACAGGCACATTTGGAGGGGATGTTGGGCTTCTTCGGAAGAAGGACTAGTTTGGAGAATTTAGCTTAGAGAGAGCACGAATGCTTTTCCAACAACAGAGTCTTAGAACTACGACGCCTCACCTGCCCGCACGGCCTGGCCCTGCTGTGCTGTGGTCTCAGGTGAGACGCATGGTGCGGAGGGGACCAGAGAAGCAGACGCTGCAAGTGGGCTCCTGGCGGGAGAGTGAGGGAGGAGAAGAGGTGGGGCAGCTATGTAGCTGGGTTCTTCACCCCACTGCTCAGGGAAGGGGCTGCGAGGTGCTGGGGGTGCGGGGGGCACTGCGCGAGGTCAGGAGGTGGAAGGGTAGAAGGAGGGCCCCGCTAGTAGGCCCCCCACCCCCATGGGAGGAGGTTTCAGGAGCCGGGAGCAAGCCGCTGCTCTCCTCTCCCTCCTGACAGTGCGGCTGCAGCTGCCTTGGGTCATGGCCAGGATCCACCCCACGGGCAGGGCGGGCTAGGCCTTGTGCTCCTCGGGGGTAGAGACCCCTTCCCTTTTCAAGAAAGCTCTGGATCGCTACTTCCTGGCTGAAGCCTTTCTCGCTCTCCTCAGAGCTACTCCCCCTTCTCTGAGTGCTTCTGCCAGCCTGTTTAGAGCCACTACTGACGGCCTTTCGGTTTTTAAAGCACTTCCAGAGTTAGTGATGACATGCAAATCCCGTCTTCTTAGGGCCCCTTTAAGAGTCTCCTTTATGTAAACCAATGCTTGCACTTAAACTGTGTTCTTCCTTTTCAGTGCTCTTGATAATGACCTGGGGGTCTGAGGTCCTCAATGGGAAGAAGCTGGCATCTTAAAGCCCTTCTGGCCCAGCGGGGGTCGCAGCACCCCCCTCCCCGCCCCGGAACCCAACCCAGGGACTTCTGTGGCCAGGGCTCTTTATCACCCAGGCCAAGACCTTGGCCCTTACCGCTAACCAACCCATGACGCTCAGCTGGGTTAACAAGATGGACCACCCATTTTTATAGTGAGAAACATTGCCCTCCTGAGACAGTTACGTGGGCCAGGCAGCAGAGTGGGGGCCCAGCTGAGGGCCCAGTCCATGACAGCATCCTCTGGAAGCGAGACAAGCTCCGGAACTGGGCCCCAGGGAGACATTCTTACCACCCTCCTCAGAGATGGCTTCGGGGCCTGGCCAGGAAGGGGCCCAGCAACGACAGGCCCGCATCTCAGGCGTCAGATGGCGCGTGCAGGAAGCCAGAGCTGTGCCGAGGGTACTCTGCAGAGCCAGACCGCGGGCGGTGACCACCCAGAACTGAGTTAAATAGTGACCTGGGGGGGCTGGGATGGCGGCGGTGGTCACCTGGGCGGCCCTGGCAAACCCTCAGGGTGAGCAGTGGGACCCCTGGGCTCACAAATAGCGCCCCACAGGTGGGCGGACTCGCGAGAAAGTGGGGGCGGGCGGGGGGAGCGCTCTTTCCTGGGCGGTTCCCTCTCCCACTAATGACCTGTAGGCTGCGGTGGGTACCTCGCCTTGTCCCCGTGTTTCTTCCTTGCTCAGAGGAAAGCAGATGATTTGGCTCTGGTCCTTCGTCTCATTTTTATAAAACAAATGCTTAAGGCAGCAAGCTTGGAGGGCCTCTGCTAGGGAGCTCTCCCTTGTTTCTGGAAGGTGACAAGATCCTGGAGATAGCACATCACTCTCGGGGCAGTGGGGGCCATGTGCTTGGTTAAATGTCTTTAGCATACTTGGAATCGGTTGTCCTTCGTGCAGTGACTTACAGGCTATGGTGGACGGCTGTAGTGTGTGGCCACCCCTGTGACGAGCAGGCAGAGAGCCAGCTGGGACCACGGTCAGGACCTTGGGGTGCTCCTCGGCGAAGAGGAAAAAGGCAGGGTCTCGGGGTTGGCAGGGGTCTCAAATGACATGCTGTCCAAAGTCCCCGTCTCAGAGCCTGACCATCTGGCTAGCAGGCACATTGCCTCCATAGTCACTGAAGCCAGGCTGGATGGTCAAGTCCATTTCCCTGGCCCAAGTTCAAGGTGGATGTGGGGTGGGGGTGGCACTGAGGCAGGAAGGCCGAGATTGCAGGCTCCTATGGACTCTCTTCCAGGACTTCCTTCTTCTAGAAGGATAACCAGACTTGTTAAACATCCCATAAAATGCCTGCAAATTAGCATAGCCAGACGCTAGACAAGCTTGATGGATGAGAGCCAGGTGGTTTTGGCCAAAGAGCCTTTAGAACTCACCCAGATCTGCATGCAAGGCCCCTTCAAGCTGACAGAACAAAATGGGTCTGCCCAGATGCAGCCTTGATGCGGTGTGCTATTCAGAAAACTCTGCAGAAAGGGTAGGACAGAGTTTGGTCGGGACTCGAGGCAGCTCTCAGAAGGCTGGACTCATCTGGGAGGCCGGAGGGGAGTGGTGATGTTCGTGTGCAGGGCTGTGGTCAGAGCTTCCCAGTGTGACCACTGGACAACACAGGAGGGCTTTGCTCTCACCTCTTCTTCTCCCCTCAGGAGAGCACTGGCCGGGACAATGCCCCACAGGGTTCAGGTGTAGCCAGACTCGGGCCAGGCAGTGCAGACACATCCGAGAACAGAAGTGGGGAGCAGTAGAGACTCCCTAACGGGAAGTCCACGTATTGGAGGCTTTACCAACAGTCCTAAAGTCTTCCGTAACCTTAATGAGGTTCAAGTGCCCATTTTGCAAAAGGAGGTGATGAGGTTAAAAAAAGGGGAAATAACTGGTCCAGTTCACACAGGTACTATCTGGCTAAGCCAGAGATCTCCTAGAGGTCCAAATTATGCCAAGCTGCCTCCCATCACACTTAATCCCAGTTACTAGTTACCTCCCCCCTATTGGACTTGACCTCTGGATGTCGATGCCAAGTCACTAAGCAGTATGTGTGAGCAAGTCTCTTCCAAAAAACCTAGAAAGTACTCAGGGCCTGGGACTCCCCAGGGTCTTTCTTCAGTGTTACCAAACTGTCCATATAACTGGGAGTCCAGAGTCTAGCTTGGACCTTTGTGGTTTTCCCAGAGCGCCCCTCTTTGGGTCCAGATGCCACAATTTCACCACCGGCCTCCTGACTCTCTCACTCTGGGAGACAGGGTCAAAGTCTACCTCCAACCGGTTACTCTCTGCAGCTGCCAGGAAGAATTTGGAAACAAACAAGGTGGGATGTACTCTGGGGAAGCCTTGCGTCCATCAGCATCTGCCTTCAGTCCATCCTGGCCCCTTCTTACACTCGAGGAGGCCTGCACAGGGCTGGAGTCAACTGCTCGGAAGTCAGGAGAAGATCCTGATTGAGAAACTGCACAGAAGGAACGGATTAGTCTTTTGGTAGGCTCAGGTGACACTGAGATCCCCTGGGAGGTTGGATCCCCAGTTGAGGGGTCTTGCTCTGACACATGAGATGTCCTTACAGAATCTTGGGATTTTATACCCAGTAGGATTGGGTTTCTGGTTCTGCCCCTTCAGCTTTTAGCTGAGTGTACTTGCCCTTTACAATGATGTTCCACTGGGGGTTGCTGTCAAATTTTGGTGATGCTGACTCTCAACCCCTGACCAGGAGTAATTCTGCCACAGCATCCACAAAGCTCATCAGCTCCTCCTCAAAGAATACCTATTCCAATGGCTGACTCATGGTGTTGTTTCCCGATCATGGAACTTGGCGAAGGACTCCTCGTAGGAAGGGAAGCATTTGGTATATTCATGGAGAACTTTCTTTTTCTGCCTTCTTGTCTCCAGAATACTCTTACCTTTGGCTACTCTTGTCTGGATCTCTGTTGTCGGTTGGCTTCTCTGGGGCCCTGCTGAATGAAGGTGTCAAGCCTAGGGCAACCGGGTGGAAATGCTCAAGGAAAGTTCGGCCTAACTCCTCTAGCTGCTTATTGACCTCTGATCTGGGACTCCAACACCACTGAGCCGTCTCCTGGTGACAGAACAGCTTTCTTCCTTGGCCAGTCCTCATGCCTGCCCACTCAGGTTAGTGTTTCTTTAACTGCGTAGCAGCAGAATAGCATTAGTCTGGGATAAGATTGGAATCAAGAGCAGGTTCTTTGGTTTATGGAATCACAGAACAAAAGAGGACTCAGGGTAACTCTGCTTCATGGACAAGCGACCTGAGGACCAGATAGGGTTAGAGACTTCAAGGTCTCAACTTATGAATGACAAAGATGACAGAGTTGGGGTTTGAGCCCAGCACAGACAGCCTACTGCAGAGATTTATTCTACTGGTCTTTTCCATTGGTTTGTGGGCTATATTCTTGATGGATCATGATCTAGTCATGTGATAATTTGTTTTTAGCAACATCACTTAATCTTCTAAAGGAGAGGGTCACTCAATATTATTCCAATTTATACTTTCAATACGAACAAATATCTGATGAGGAAATAAGATAAAACAATAGCTCCAAAAGAAAAAGAAAATCAACCATGGAATCTAAAGGATTCTAACATGTTGAGTTCCTTCTACAGACTCTCAGTGTTCCCTTCCCTAATCAGGTGAGATTCCCTTTAGATTGGGTGGGGGGCAGTAGGGCTAAGCTCAGGGACACAACTAACCTTCTTTCAGAGAATGGCCATCTTACCTCTAGTCAGTCAGGGTCTCTTGTGATTGTGGGCCATCCCTTCATAGCAAGGGCTTCCTTCTCATAGACAACTTCATTTTCATTTACAACAGTCACCTTCAAAGTAAATAACCCAAGATTTTAGAGTATGTTGAGAACATGAGACTGAAAAGGAATGCCATTGAAGCTGTTTTAAGAACTGGCAAGAGCAGGTGCCCCTTGCCTTAGCCCCACAGAGGTACCACAGCAGTGATATTAAACTGGAAGAATGCTTGGTTTCTGCTAGACTCTCTTGGTTTGCACATGTGGTCCTTCAGTGTGGCCTTGCTCATGCCAATGGAAGGGTCAGTGGCCACCATGGTGGAGATGGCCACACTCCTGTTGGGGAGCACACTAGAATACCATCATGGTTCCCACAGCCATTCCGGCTCCCCAAACATACTCTGACCAAGGCCTGTCCCCCACTTTATCTGGGACTTTGTGGACTGGATCTGGGCTGAGACTCTGTGCTGCTCTATGATAGGCTTGGCTCCCTACCTGAGGTCTTGTCACAGGTGACCTCGGGCATACTGATTTAGGTTGTATCCTAAGGCCCTCAAGTAGGTGGTGACAAATATAGCACTTGACTCATTTTCACATACATCTTAGGAGTTGAATGCCAAGGCTGAATGCGACCAGAGGGAAAGATCATGGCCCTACCTTCAAGGAAATCTGTATGGAAGGGAAAATAAGGACAAACAATTAAGGACAAATAACCAACCAAGGTTGAATATGGTTGTGACTGTGATTATGAGAGTTGAAAGGAAAAGGAGCTGGGGGTGAGAGAAGGAAGAGAAACATTTTGTAGAAGTGGCAGAATTTGAAATGGGCTCTGAGGCCTGGAAGAGTTCACCCAGGAAGTGATGGGGGTAAGTTTCACGAAGAAGGTATGGAAGTGATATGAAGTGAGTTTGAGCTGTGACAGTCTAGTTCATCTCCCCCAGGGGGGTAGAGAGATCACTGGGTCTGGAACTGGATGCCACCAAGGCAGACGCTCAAGGCCTTCCTCATTCGGGATGCAAGCAGATGCGGCGGCTTTGAAGGAGGGCCGGCAGTGGGCCTGAAGACAGAGTTGGAAGATGGAACGAGGCAGCATGGAGATCACAGGTCTAACGTCCAAGGGTGTCGGGGGCCCAGGAGGCCTCCTGAAACTCCAAGCAGGAGTCCGCATGAGTGGGGAGCCAGAGGTATATCTACTTGCCGATGAGGTCTGAAGAGGGATCGACACACTTCATGGAGAAGCCTTCTCTGATCTCCGGTGTGTACACTTTCTTCAGAGTCACCTCACATTGGGCCTGCATCCTCTGGAGGAAAAGATCCTGGGACCCTTCCCACAGCGGGGTTCAGCTTCCTCACCAGAAGGTGAAGCCCAGCAGTCCTCATAGTAAGAGACAGATTGGGCAACTTATACTCATCGGGCCCAGGACCTCTGAGAGTTGCCTGCTTGCCTGAGGGGGCCTAGGATCTGGAATCTACTTCTTCTAGTTCTAGGGGTTAGGATGGCATGCCACGCACCAAAACACAGGCCATTTCTCATGAACCCTGTCCTAGGCTTGTCTTAGAGACACAGGACATTCCCTCCACAAGAGCACCCAGATAGAGATGGCTCAAGCCTGCACCTTGCTGCTCGGAGGCAAGCTTCCGATTCTGGCCCTGCCTTGTGTCTGACATGCCAACACATCCCTTTTTGACTGATGGCCCCAGACCCTGCCACACCTTCTCCTTGCCCTCCTTGGCCCACCAGCTCAATTGCTTTCAGGACTCACTTCATAGCGCCCCTGGGGAAAAGAGTTGTACTGTCAACAGCTGATGGGTAGACTTATTTCTCAGAAGGACTTCACCAGGGGGTCCTGGCCCAGGGCTCAGGCCCTGGAGTCCCATGTAGAGCTCCCGATAGCAGAACAAGCCAGTCACTGGGATGGCCATGCACAGATTCTCAGGTGGCAGGTGCCAGGTAGTTCTGTGGAATGTGCAGAATGGCTACATTGGACTCCAGTTGGGGTTAGATTCTCCTTGTTCATTATCTATCCCTGGCCCCCAAGGCGGAAGTGTTAAGCATTCATTTGTCATCATGATCTTTGGTCTTTTTTCTTCTCCCATGAATGCTAGTGAGAAGGCCCTTAAGTGATAAGGTTTGGTCTTAAACAAAAGGATTTGTCTTGTGGGGAATCTGCAGGAGAGCTGGAGGTGGTGAGGTGGCAGAGCCTCTCAAGTCACAGCTGGGAGAGGGCCACACCCAGCCCTGGCCTCTGAAATGCCAGCATGGGGCTGGGGGACGGGGGATCTGGCCCCAGCTGCACCCCATGCCAGCTGTGTGCTGAAGCCCCTCTTCGTCCAGTGCCACCACAACTTCTGCTCGTCTTGCAGAACTATGGGATCAGGGCAGAAAGAGTCAATTTCCAGTGAGCATCTTTTTACTCAACATACTTTTGCTTTTTCCTAAAGCCCCTCAGGGTAGCTGGTAGTAGAGAAATGGGGCTTGGGAGAGGCTAGGTCCCTATGTTCCCTGCACTCAGAGCTCTCAAAAGCCACCTACAGAGCCTTTTCCAGAACCGTCCCCTCCCTTGCTCTGCGAGGGTCAGTGGAAGCTCACCCAGGTTACTCTCGGCTCATTCCTGGAGTGGGGTGTCGCGGGAACACCCCGGCCTGAGTGTCCTTGGAGCTGTGGCCCAGCTTGGCTGCACTGCTCCTGGGCACCACCTTCCTCCCGGCAGGGGGCTTGCACCCCATCTGCCGTGGCTTGTGAGCAGCCTCCAGAGCCTGGCGAACAGGAGTGGTGTTGACTGTGTCATTGCATTTCAGAGCTAAAAGCTGAAGGCAAGGCAGGAAATGGGCACCGGATACTCCCATCAAGAGGCCCATATGGGTTCTTCCTAAAGAGGTGGGGTCCTCCTTTCAAACTCAAGGCAACTACTGGACATTTTACTAAGTCAGTGAAGTAGAGCACTATACAGCCTGAAGAGCGTGTCCGACCGGAACCCCCCTGGGGAATACTGGGCTCGGGCCCACACTTGGGGTCCTGTAGGCTGTGTGAGCTGCACACCATACGTGGCAGCTCTCCCTACCCCCAGCTCAAGCAGAGTTCAGAGGAGAGACTGGCTGAAGAGGCCTGCAGGTGGAGCTCCCAGCGCTCAGCCTTCTTGCCTAAACGGGAGTCTCCTAATTGGAGGCAAGGCTTGCAAAGGCGGGGGTTCTCCCAGGAGGCCAAGGTAGTACAGATATGGCTCCTCTCCCCAGGATCCCGGAAGAGCACAATGGACGCTGAAGGCCGTGATGTGGTTTATAGCTGGGTTTTGAACCTGCCCTCTGGAGTGGGGCCATCTATACATTGTGTAGGCAAGAGGTCGGCAGATTGAGCCAGGCTGGACAAGGATTGCCAGGCCAGTCCTTGGTGCTCCCACTGGCAGCAGCCAGCCAGGGTTGTGACATCCCCTGCTCAGGGTCCTGAGCTTCAGAGGCCATGGGCACATAGCTCTTCACGGACACCTGTCACCAAGTGGGGTTCTTTAGATGGTAGATACACAGAAGGGGAGCCTCTTCCATCTCTGCCCAGACCGCACCCACCCTGCAAGGCTCAGAGACGCTTCCCTATGTCTGTACCTCATGAGCCTCCCTTGACCACAGTCAAGTGCACCTGAGCCTCTCCTTTGGGTCTCCTCCTCGGGAGGGCCTCTGTGGTTCACCCACATTCCCTGCACCTGGCCCAGCACCGGTCTGCACTGACCCCATTACATCTTCCAGAGCAGGGAATCTGGCCAACATGACAGTTCATTCATGTGAATGGCCTTTTCTGTTGGGACCTAGATTCTCCGGAGACATCCTAAGGGAGGAGGGCCTTGTTGGGGCAGGAGCTTTGACACCACTTTTGTGCCCAAGGCCATAGTAGGGAGCCCCCCAGTGGGTGGAGATTGCACACCGCCTACCTACCTCTGGGCCTGTGATCCTTCACCTTAAATACTCTCTTCTCTTCTCCTAATCTAATCAACTGTTGCTTCCAGGAAAGGGTCTATTTCATGGTTCTGCTGGGGTGGGGGACAGGGGGCTGTAAGAACCCACAAGAACCCTTCCCCTCTCGCTCACAAGTTCTAGGTGGAAGGTTTTGCTTTTCAGAAAGCTCGGGGTAGATGCAGACGGAAGATCCCGGCCGCGCAGGTGCTCTCCAGGAAACCTAGGAAGACCCTGGGAGAAGGTCCCCTCCCTGCTACCCTTGTGGGAACTCCATGTGGGCACTTCCATCCGATCCTTGATGGGCCTGGGGGCAGTAAGAGGCTGTCTTGGGTGCCCCCCATCCAGAACCCTGGCGAGAACAGGAGTAGCAAGGTGAGCCTGGGGCAGAGGAGCAGGCGAGGGGGGAGCACTTGTCCTGGGAGCATGGTGACTTGGTGGGGGGCCGGGCAGGCCATCCAGGTGGGAGGCTGGGCCACCTGCGGGGGTGGGGGGATGGTCAGCTGTGTGGGCCTATTGCAGCGTGAGTCTGAGGGCAGGTATGGGCCGCGTGTTGACTACCGCTCTGCTTGCGACCCCACATCTCACGACCCCCTGAGGTGCAGGACAGACCTGGGGGTGAGGCTGCTCTGCGGGGCAACCCCTGGCTCCCCGCGTTTGGCTTTGCACAGGGGGTGCCTACGGGAGCCGGAGACAGAGACAGGGCGGTCAGGCCATTTTTACCTATAGGGACCTAAGACCTAGGAACTTCCTTCCATTCATCCTCTTCAGGATTGTGTGCGTCAGGGGCCGTGGGCTTCATGGAAGTCTGGGGAAGAAATCGCTGCAGTGAATCCTGGAACAGGTCTGGGAGCCCTTCAAAGGCTCTGCCCCAGGTGGGAGTTCCTGATTCCGGGGCAGTTGGTGTCTAATACTGCTGCTGACGAATTGAATTTTTTAAAAAAGATTTTATTTGTTTATTTGAGAGAGGCGGGAGGAGGGGGGAGGGGGCAGAAGGAGAGGGAGAAACAGATTCCCCGCTGAGCAGAGAGCTTTGAGGCTCGATCCCAGGACCCCGAGATCATGACCTGAGCCAAAGGCAGACGCTTAACTGACTGAGCCACCCAGGTGTCCCAGGGATGGAATTTTGAATTTTATTTGAATTAACTTTAAAAAATAACAGTTCAGTTGTTGAAAAAATTTAAAGGATGTTTGGAACAACAAATTCACATTTAAAGTGTGTGAATCTACTTTTCCAACTGCAAGGTTTATGAAATCTAAATATAGATCAAGTATTTTTGTTGAAAATTCAGTGTTTACATCGAGCTACGTTGTGTTTTATATATATTCACACATACATCAGATTTTGAAGACTTAGTACCAATAAAAGAATGTAAAACAATCTCATGAGTAATTTTTATTTGACTATGTGTCAAAATGGTAACATTTGAATATATTGGGTCAAAATTAAATAATATTACATTTAGTTGCATCTGCTTCTGTCAGCTCTGACACGAAGCTTCGGGGTCTTGAAGGCAGGTTGCTCACAATGACTCAGACAGCATCTGAGCTGCAAATGCCCCCAGAAGTGGTTTACTATAACTCCATGGTCTCCCCCTCTTCAAGGATGGGGTGCCTCAGTTGAGGTAGGGGCAGGGGTTTGTACGGGCCCTGGTGCAGAACCTGGCCTAGAACCCAGGTTGCTACTGAGTTCCAGCAGCCACCTGACGCTGGGCCTGCTGGGAGATAACAGGAGTCCTGCTGTGTGTGTTCCCCACTGTCCACCATCAGCGTGACTGGTCTGAGTGTCAGGGCTCAGCTGCCCCACTTTTGTGCATGGTTTTGTTCTTTTAAAAATAGCTGTGCAGGCGATTATAGGGTCCTGTGAAGGTAGAGGAGTCTTTGCTGTCCCTACTAGGACCTGGAGTTTCAACTTGGAGCCCAGAGGGTATGGGACTTAAATCTGACACAGCCACTTAGGTACACATGGCCTGAGGCCATCAGGCATTTTTTTCTCCCGCCTCCCCGCTCCCTGGGGCCTGAGCATGCCATTTCCTATATGGCCACTGGGTGTCGCCCTTGCCCCACAAGTGGGCCTGCCTTCCCTCAGTCTAGGGCTCCTTGAGGGCTTACTGTGTGCTGGCCCTGGGTAGGTGCTGGGGAATTGTGTCCCTCCCCTGGCGCTGAGCTCAAGGCAGTGGGCCCGACTTTGATCTTCCATGATCACACTTTGACAGCGCTGTTGCTTCCTGAAAGCGCAAGCTATTTGTAGGCAACATCAGGAATTTATTGGTCTTGTTCAGTAGAATGCTCGCTCTCTGTGCAGGTCTCAACCTCATGGTGTCGGAGACTTACCCATGGGCGTCAGGGAACTCTTGCACCCGCAGTGTCCCAGCTCCCTGTTCCTAGAGCTTGGGCGTGTTGGTGACTTGGCTCATGTCCTTATTTGAGTAGGGATGGAAGGTCCTGTACGATCTAGTGAGGGGAGGCCCTGCAGAGACACTGCCGCTGCCCCGGGGGGTGCCCGCACAATGCAGGCCTGTCTTCATGGGCCCTCTCTGCATGCGGGGATCAGGTGGAAAGGGACCATCATCCATGTTCCCCGGGGCCACAGATGAATAAATGAGGGTCAGACTGGGGAATGTCTTGCTCAGGGTCACTCAGCTGTCTTCTGTCCCAGTTCTTTCCCAGAAAAGGTGTCTGTTATGGGTTGAATCTGTCCCCCCACCCCCCCTGCCCCCATTCATGTGTCGAAGTCCTAACTCCCAGCACCTCAGAAGGGACCTTATTTGGAAATACGGCTATTGCGGGTGTAATCGATTAAGACGAGGTCATACCGGACTAGGGTGGGCCCTAATCCAACATGATGGGTCCTCACAAAAGGGGGACATTTGGATACGGACAAGCATACAGAGAGAATTCTACGTCAAGGTGAAGGCAGAGGTCAGGGTGATGCTTCTACATTGCCATTTTGTCAATGGCGCCCCAAGTTGCCAACACACTGGCAGAAACTAGGGGAGGCGCCTGGGACAGATGGGTCCCCACAGTCCCCAGAAGGAAGCAGCCCTGCCAACACCTTGATCTTGGCCTTCTGGCCTCCAGGTCTGTGAGACAATAAACTTCTGTTGTTTAAGCTGCCAGTCTGTGGTACTTTGTTAGGGCAGTCCTAGCACACCTCTATGGTGCCCAAGCCTGAGAGGCTGTTTTGGACCCTCAGTTCTTCCCCTCTGGGCCTCTGATGGGATCACAGGCTCCTCTCCTTTGTCTCTTTATTTGGCCTTCTGACTGAATAAGTCCTCTTTCTCTTCCCCATTCTTCCCAGCTTCATATTATGCCCCTTGCTCCAAAATGACCCACCCTGTGTCGGTCCCCTACAGAATCCATTCTTTTAGGAAGTTGAATTCTACCAGAAGGCAGCAGGAAAGCAATCTGATTAAGCTAATTCATACTAAAGGGTGAGTGACTAACACCTATATAATGTGATTCTACGGAGAAGCCTCCTTTAGCTCTCCCACAGGCAATTATGTGTTTGAGAGGAGTTTACTAATTACTGTGGAGGACACTTGTTGAGTGAAGAATACTTTTGTCATGTAAGTGTTTGCCTCTAAGTGATACATTAAACATATCGTTATGTTTTCCTCATGATGAGGGCAGAACCCTGGAGCCTGTGTACGTGCTGCTGTCCTGGAAGCCCAGGAGTATTCTGGCTTCTTCATAGGTGGAGGCTCTCTGTGCAGATCCACCCCTAAGCCCAGCCATAGAGGCAAGAGCCAGTCTTCCTACCTCCTTCTGCAGTGGGAAGGACCAAGACCTGAGCTCTGCCCAGCCCTCAATACCTCTTCTCCTCACTTCCCACAGCTCTGCTCTGTTCTTGTGAAAGTGGGTTTGCTCACAGGGCCAGGGCCGTTTTAGCTGCTCTGACCAGACAGGTTGCTCCTGGGGATGGATGGTGTGGGCAGCCAGGCCTAGTTGGCCTCCTGGGCATGGGGCTAACTGGGCACGATGATAGCACCAACAGGCCTGGCTTTAATGAAGGGTGACCTATGGTCTTCAGCTGGAGAGGACTGGCAAGGGGCAGGGAGCGAAGGGAGGAGGAGGTAGGTGGGCTGCCTTCTGAACTGGGTGCAGGAGCCTCTTTCTCCAGGAGCCTTGAAGAAGGAAATAGAAACTCTGGTCCCTGGGCCAAGGGCTGGGAAGGTGAGCAGAGTCCCCAGTGGGTAGAGAAATGGGTAGGGGCCGGACTGGCTGAATGGTCCCCTCTCATGCCACTCCCCCTCAGGACTGGCAGTCTCTTTCTGCAGTGCCGGTGCGCCTGCCCTGGGGTAAGCCACACTGTGGGGGAAGCTCGTGTGGTAAGAAGTGGCCCACTGTGGTGATGCTGTGAACCCATGTGATGCTTGCCCCACCTTGTCACGGCCCTCAACAGGTGGCTGGGCTGGGCAGAACAGAGTGCACACTGGGGGAATTCAAGGAAAGCTTCCTGGAGGAGGTGGGGTTTGAGCAAAGCCTTGAAGGATAGAGGGGTTTGTCCTGGTGGAAGGGGCAGAGAGGCCATGCTGATGAGGAAGCCCTCGAGTGTGGACCTGCCTCTCCAGGCCCTTCTGGAGCCCTTCCAGCATGGGCAACATCACCATGGGTCTATTTATCCTAACTGCTGCACCCACCTCTGGATTCCCTTCTTATCTCCAACATGCTCATCATATTGATCCCCTGCTCTTCCCTCTGCCCACTCCAGCCCCGGCCTGCTTAGCTTTGCCATGGGTTCCCTCCACCTTGTGCTCTCCTGCCCTTGCTGAAATCCTGCTATCATGTCCAGATCCACTCCTAGCCAGTTGGTGAATCTTCCCCCGATTTCTCTCAGCCCAGCCTCTGCACTGGAAAGCACTTCTTTGCCCCCTGACTTCCCTCAGTCACCGTTCAGCAAACACTGGTTGAGCCTCCAGCCCGCTGGGTGTTAGGGCTCCATGCCCCCAGCCTGCAGAAGGTCACAGTTGGGGGACAGGAAGACACACAAACCAGTCCCCATGCAGCATTGTTGAGGTATGTAGACCTGAGAGACTGGGTCTTTGCTGAAGCGTTGGCCACCTCTTTTGGGATCTGGAAGCCATTGGGCAGGGGGTGTCCCAATTAGCAAGTCCCTCTTGCTTGGGTGTGTTCTTGGTGTTCCCTGAGGTATTAGGTCATTCAGGTTTTAGCAGGGACCATATTTGGAGAGCCTGGCTTCCTGGTACGAAGTGGGAAGCCGAGGAGCATCAGGCCCTCTGCTCTCAGGGGCAACGCCATGAGGAACAAGATCGCATTTGTTTCCCCACAAGCCTTGGGAATTGAAATATGTGCAGAAATACTAAATCGATGGACTTTATTTTCCCTGTTCCCAGGCTTTAATTTCCAGAAACAAAACGTGAGTGTTATGGCTGCAATTCTCCTGGTTTTAGGAAACCCACCATAGCCCAGATTGTTTATGCATAGTTCGCATATTATATGACAGGACTGGTTTGGGGAGTAACGAGGGGTCACGGGATTGCGGTCACACTGGAACAAGACGATCTGAGTGTGGTGACCCGCTGTTTATACTATTTAGACCGCAAATCCTGCCCTTAACCTCACACCCCCCTCCCCCCCCCCCCAGGAGAAAAGGAGGGAGTGGTGCTTCTCCTGGAAGTCGAGGCCGCAGGTAACTGCCAGGGTCTGTCACTCGCGCAGAGCCGCGCATGCGCCCGTCTGCGTGCGTGAGCGTGCCTGCGCACGTGTTCGGCGTGGCAGAGAAGATGGCTGAGACCGGGGGAAGCGGGCTTCCTAGCAGCGCGAGCCCTCGCCTCAGTCTCCGCATCTGGAACATGGGTGTGTAACGCTGACCTCCGAGTTCCCCTGGGGGTTTTGTGATGTATGTGTGTGTAAAGAGTGCAGGAGGAGGGCTCCTGGAGTGCTTCCGAAAGTGCCTCCTCCGAGCTGAGGGGTGTTAGGCACCGGGTGGGGGCGGGGGTCCCTGGCCCTTTCAAATGACACTATGAACTCTGGGGTTGCCGAGGCACTAGGGGCCCCTTAGCTCCCTCTTTTCCATCACCCGGGTTTTCAGGACGCTGCTCTTTGTGCACAGCCGCCAGGCAGGTGGGAGGAATGCTGCCGTCACTTCTGCTCCCGGCGTGAGACTCACTGCGCAGGGCAGCTTTTACACCGTGGGTTTTGAGCAGCACATCCGTTTCCTCCCACCCTTTAGCACGGTGCCCCC
Organism: Neomonachus schauinslandi; assembly: GCF_002201575.2. Taxonomy (NCBI): domain Eukaryota; kingdom Metazoa; phylum Chordata; class Mammalia; order Carnivora; family Phocidae; genus Neomonachus; species Neomonachus schauinslandi. The sequence continues at coordinate 15,087,990 of NC_058412.1, read as the reverse complement.
AAATGAACAATATGCGTTGGCTCCGTTCATTTTAGTAGAGCGCTCAGCCTTGCTGGATGCCCTTTGCGAGGACAGAAACCTGCAGTTACTTCTACAAACAGCTCCGACAACTGCTTCTCAGGAAATCCGGGCCTCTGCAATGTGAGGCAGGTGCCAGCCTTCCTCTTGAGACTGTGGCAGGGATCGGGGTGCTCTGCTGGAAGTGTGCTCTGGACAGGTGACAGTGGGGGCTGGGGGACCTGGCCAGGGCCCCTCCCCAAGTGCAGAGCCCCCAGTGCATCTGTCTCTGCCAGGTTCCCCAACTCCCCACTCCTGCCCTTTTTCGGACCCTAGAGGAAGGTTTTCAAATGGCAGAAGCTGACTGAAGCACTAAAGATCATAATTTGGGTCGTTTTGACTTAGTTTTTACTTTCACTTAACAGAACTCCTAGTCTGCTGCCCTCAGTGGAGCCTCACCCGTGTCTCCGAGGTGTGCAGGGCACCTTTTGGGGAGGATGGAGCCCGTTCTGGAAGATGGCTTTCTATCAATGCTTGCAGCTGTCTCCACTCACCATTGCTCCCCTTGCATCCCTGTGAGGGGTGGAAACAACACTGGGAACTTAACTCTTCAGAACTGGAGAGGACACCTAATGGCAAGGATCCACCGTGGCCTCTGGCAGATGTGCTCTGGATGTGGTTGATTGATATACCGTGCTTCCTTCCAGGACCACCTCCCACTTCAACCACATACATGCCCATCCTTTGGAGCCAGGGACCTGGCCCATCTGGCCGTCTGGGATAGATAAAGAAGGGGTTCAAGCTGTCTCTGAGACCCCTCTCCCTGCTAATCACAAACTGTCCAGGAGCACGGTTGGAAAATCCAGCGGTTCAGAAGGGATTGAACCTTGAGTCCCTTCCTCTGCAGCAGACTGCTGTGGGAAGGAGGAAGAAGGAGAAACTTGGAAGTCACCAGGCTGCTTCTCACCAGCCCTGTGTCCTCCCACTCGGCAACTCAGGGGTCATTGCTTTGACACATGGACTATGAGTTCAGTCCTTGTACATGAGCGGGTGTGGAAAACCTCTCCCTTCCAGACACACCAGCAGCTCAGCTCAGTACTTGCCTTGTGCACAGGCGCGGCTTTCTTCTTGGAGAAGGAAAAAAAGGCCATCCTCACAGTGAAACTTGCTTCATTCGTCTTGAGAGTAACGGTGAGCCTCTCTCTGAAAGCCACTTAATTATGTGGCAAGGATCCTGCTGTGGGGCGTGCTGCAGAGGCCGCCCAGCCAGGCATGCTCCCCTTGTAAGTGGTAAAATATACAGAACGATTAAGTAGCATGAGAAACTCGAGTGTTGTTTCTGAAGACATCAGTCCATGTTTGGGCTGTTTTGATTTACTGTTAATTTGGGGAGTCTGGCTTCTCCTTGAAAAGCATGGAATGTGCACTTTTTAAATAATTGCAATCAAATCTCGCCCTGATATGGGCTTTCTAGTTCCCTGGACACTGGGCAGCAGTAGTCTGGAGGCAGGATGTATTCACTCTGCAAAACACTTTCCTGAGTGTTCTTTCAGCCCTGTTCTCCCGTACTTTTGTCAGGAGCAGGGTCGCATTGCTTCCCACCCCCAGATTCCCTCTTCTTCATCTTTGAAGACTTCTCCGTGTCTGAAAGAGGGAGCGGGGGGCCTGGGGGGGCCTAGTCTAGGCACATGGCACCGTTGTGGAACCTGCCCATCTGTGCCATTCTTGTAGGATTTCCTCTAGTTGGAATGAACAGGGAGAACACAGGGAGATGGGAGCACATCTGTGTTCGATGAAAACCGACCCAGCACTCCCCTTGCAGTGGGGTCTGCCTTAACTCCCCTCTTGCGGTTGGAATTGATAAAATGGGTTATCGAGTCATCCTCCTCATGGGCCCCACAGGGTCGGAACCTATCCAGGGGCCAAGAGGTGAACTGAGGCAGGATGCAGGCGTTACTCCATTTGGTTATGTAAACCGGGCACTATGCAAAGCTGGGAGATGTCTATATCAGGGGTGGTAGGTTTTCAGCTGAATCGTTCCGGGGAGTAAAGTGAGAACCCGTATTTTGAAAAGTTAATGGTAGGAGAGGAGACAGAGGAAGCAAAGAATTTTTATTTTTTCCTTTTGCCTTACAAGGTACTTTGAAAAAAAAAATTACCCTTTGAAATGTTGCCAGCAGCGAGTGAGTGAAAACCAGTGAGGGTTCAGAAGTTAGAGTCCAACTCTAATTTCACATAAGGTACTTAATGGTCCTTTCCCACCACTGAGCACAAATACATATCCCTAAAATATCTCCAAAATTTGATTTTGTTTTCTGTTTCAAGGAAAAAGTGTTGTGAACAGTCTGAGCCCGGTTTCCCTGACCATGACAAATTCTCATGAAACCAGTGCACAGGAACTGGATTTTCATAGCCCCCTTTGGAGGGGCCATGTGTCCCCAGGCGGTGGGGAGCTGCCCCTGATGTGGGTTTCTTGGAGGGGGTGTTTTGTGGGGGGGGGAGGTGAGCTCCATACAAATTGGATGTGAATATAATTGATATTTAAGTCTCTCCCTGGAAACTTAAACTTTGATAGTTTACATCTCTGCTTAATAGCATATTAAATCACTTTATAACCCTTAACAACTGTTTAATCTTTTCATTGTTGAAAAATGAGGTAATTGATCTAAACCATGTCAGAATATGCCAGGAAAAACTTATTTAAATGTACCACCCTTCGCCTATGGCATTCGGGGGATTCGAGGGACCTGTATGTGTTTTAGGGGGGCCCGCCTCTCCCACAGTGGGGTCTCACCCTGAACGAGGTCAGAGACAAAGAATCCTCGGTGGGTGGAGGCTGGGGGAGGCCATGGGGGAACGGCTGAGCCTGAGATTTGGCCCTTAGGCTCTGGTACTGCGGCCATCTAGGATTTTGGCTTCTAATTGGGCATTGTTGAAAACACGCTTTTCTGGCCGACAGTGTGTTCTATGATCTCTCACTGTGTTTAGCAAGGTTGTGCGCCATCACAATTGGAGTGCTTGTGGCTGGAGTGAGGGAGAGTGAGAACAAGAACAAGAGAGGAGAAAGTAAGTGCTCTGTTATTCCAAAAACAAGTATGCCTTCTCCTTGGGAATGACACCAAAGAATACCTTCTAAATGAAGTATGTTTCCCTTTAGAGATTACAGCATCAGTGGATCAAAGTCCCCTGGAAATAGCTTTTGGCAGCTCGGAGGTTCTCTGTAACTCTTCTTTGACTTGAACAGGGCAGCCCTGTGGTGGAAGCAGCAGCTGCCCTGCCTTTGGAGGCCGCGGAGCCAGGGGTGGGGACAGATAGGTGTCCTGTGGATCTGTTGACTGCTCTGCAAACGCTGCAGCCTCATGTTGGTTTGGGGTTGGTTTGGTTGGAAGTGGTTTTGTTTCTCTGGAAAATGGATTGTGGTGCACGGGCTGGCTCTCTCTGTCCAAGTAATGCAATACAGGCATCTTCTAAACTTAAACAAGGCTTTGGCAATGCTGGTGAAATGTATTGTCGTCGGCTCCATGTCCTGACGTCCTCCATAGACTTGAGGAATGTTTGGCCCTTGGCCCCTGAGCCCTTTCTGGTTTAAGTTTAATGAGAGTCCGGGCAATCCAAATGTCTACCTGGCATCAGGGAAGAGACCCTTCACGTTAATTATCGCTAAGCTCAACTGTCTCCTTCCAAGCCCTATATACAGCCCTACACATTTGTATACATTTTATATGGTCGATTTCCATTATAAATTGCCCATAAATTAAATACAGATTTTTCTTGGGAACATCTTAAAAAAGGGGAAAAGATCTGTGTGATCCATGTTTCTGGTATTGGAGGTGATGTGGGTTACGAAGGGGGAGGGTGGGCCTGTGCGCTGACTCCCCAACATGGAGGTCACGCGTCTGGGTTAAGGCAACCTGAGTGGTGTGTGAATGGATATGTGGCGTGCCTTTTCTCCATCTTTCCTGTTGTGAGCTGCACATCGTGATTTTGAAAAGAATGGAGACTGATTGATTGACCTAGACAGGCTGGAGCGGGTCCAGAGGAGGACAGGAGGACAGTGAGGGATGGGAGCGCTCCCCTCTCTCCTCCAAAGAGAAGGCTGGGCCTGTTGCGTTTGTCTGGAGGGGAGCGCTCTCAGCACCGTGTGGTGATGCCGTGGGGAGTCATCGTCGTTGTGAGGTGTGTTGCCAGCACAATCTGTGGCTAATAAGGAAGTACTAATGTACATTCAGTAAGAAATGAGAGCAGATTCAAGGTTCATCTCTAAAATGTCCTTCTCATTCCCACATCCTTACTGAGTGGAGAGCTAAGGGTGGAGCTTTAGCTGGACCCCATAGGATTGTGCCCATCCTCAAGTCCATGCCCCCTGTGTCCTGGCTTTTGCTATCTCAGGGACTTTGCACATATTGCTCCCTCCCCTCTTCAGGTCTCTTCTTAATAAGGTCTTCCCTGACCACTCTGTTTAAAAATGTACCTTGAATACTCTTTTCTCTTCCTTTATTTCTCTTTATCTCTTTTTGACATTCTGTGCACCTTATTTATTATTATTATAAGCAATGCTAAATATAGGGTCTATGAGGTAGGGTTTTTTTTTTTTTTATCTCTTTCATGCTCTTTTCTGTTCCAGTGCGTAGCACCTTGTAGGTGCTCAATAAAATGTGTTGTGTGAATGTATGAATGAATGCCCATGGATATGCATTTGGAGGTCATTAGTTGCATGTTAACGGAGGAAACGGATGTTGCAAACACGGCTTTAGGAAACTAGACTTGAGGGCGCCTGGGTGGCTCAGTTGGTTAAGTGACTGCCTTCGGCTCAGGTCATGATCCTGGAGTCCCGGGATCGAGTCCCGCATCGGGCTCACTGCTCGGCAGGGAGTCTGCTTCTCCCTCTGACCCTCCTCCCTCTCATGCTCTCTGTCTCTCATTCTCTCTGTCTCAAATAAATAAATAAAATCTTTAAAAAAAAAAAGGAAACTAGACTTGAGCCGGTTAGCAAGAAATTACAAAAAGGCAGATCCTAGTCTAAATTTTTTTTTTTTTTAATAAATACAAATTTCCACCAAGGAATGAGCTGACTTCTAGGGGTGGGAATGCCTGTGGAGGAGTGTCTAAGACAAGTGAGGATGGCTGCTTGTCACGGGGGCTGTTGAGAGGGTAGGATTTTATGATCATAGGCACCCTGTCTCTCCTTCTCCATGATTTTGTTCAAGGCCTTAAAATACTCTATCCTGGGCTCTCTTGAGGATCCTGCAGTTCTGGGTGCTTTGGGGGCACTTGTCCTGGATTGCACAGCTGTGGTTGGGCCGAGCCCAGATGGCATAGGTTTCTTGCTTAGAATGTGAGCCCCCAGGATGCTGTCATCTTGCCATGGCTGGGGTGGCCTCTGTACCTCCAGCAGGTGGTCTGGCCCTGGTGGTCTCTGGGCTGCCTTTATCATGGTCTGCTGGACCTTTTCCCCAGGGCCCAATGGTGCTGCAAGTTAATTTGTCCCCAAATGAGGTATTCGTTTCTTTATTCTCCATTTAAGTGACCATTATGTGTTATGTTCTCTGCGTCTGCTCTGGTGGTTAGGGCCCCATCCCCCAGGCACTGGACTCGACACTTTCTCCCTCTCCCTCTTCCTTTCCCACCAGCCCTAGCTCAGACCCTCTCAGAGTGGGCAGAAAGGCTGATGTTCAGCAGACCAGTTAGGATATCTAGGACTGGGCTCTGCAGCCTCAGAGCTTAGGGGTGGATGAGAGAGTTTCTAGTAGGGCCTCACTGGGGGAGCTTTGCTGGGGGAGCTCAGCTGGAGTCATGCACTGGAGCAGAGGAAGCCAGCTCCATGAGGAGCCAGGCAGCAGAGCTGGGAGCAGAGGGGGCCTATTGGTGGATGCAGTGCAGGACACCAGGCCCCTTATGTGTGACAGGAGGACCAGAAACCACCTCCTTCCCCATCTTTCTTTAGGGTGGGCCATGTATCAGTGTGGGGCTCAGGAATAGGCTGGAGGGATGTTGGACATCCCAGCACTAGGATGCAAAGTGTAGAAAATACCATCCAGAGTGACCACTCACCTTATGCGGTCAGAGCGCCTGGACTCCACTACAGATGAGCTGAGTGACCTTGGGCAAGCCATTTGATCTCTCACTGCAGTTTCTGCATCTGCAGAGTGGGGGCTAGCCTCTAATCATGAGATAATTCTCTTAATGTTAGATGGGGGGGGGCTTTTTCTTTTCATTGTATGACTCTGTGTGCTCTTTGATTTTTCTAAATTCTATATAGGCATAAGTTTGATTTTAATAATAAAATAGGTATTTGGAAACATTCACAAAATGCTATATATGTCAGTCTCTGCTTTATATCCTGGGGGTGGAGATGGTAATAACTGGCTTTTGGAGCCCTGAGCCTTTTCTGCCCAAGTCCTTATTCTGAGGCTGTGACACCTAGGTGTTCCCAGGAAGGCCTTCATAGAACTGAAACAGCACCTCCGTGTTGGAGCCTAGAAACACATGCTTGGAGGGAGCTCCTCTGTTCCAGCCCAGGGCCCGAGGGGTGGTTGGGGAACAATCAGGAGACCCTGTGCTTTATGGCCCTGGGTGGTGCGTGAAGTCTTCCCCACTTGGGCTTCATAAATTATTCTGTGGGATCCATTAGAGCTGGGTGGGGAGCAAGAGAGTGATTTTATGGGTGATTTACACATGGCCTTTGTCTGAGATCCCACATTGTTGCCAGCTGGACAGCCGCTTCTGGCTGCTTCCATGGCAAAGCCTTGGCCCAGAGGGGCCCCCACAGTGTGAAATCACACCACGCGACCTGTGGCTGGGCAGAGGGGCTCCAAGAACCCACAAAGAGGTCACCTCCAGCAAATCCAAAGGAGGTAAAGTCATGCAGCCCTGTTTCTCCATCTGTTTTCAGGGGGACTTGGAGTTTAGTCCCCCATGGTTGACATGGCTTGTCCCACTGGAGTAAGGGTCCTCTCAGGAAGAATCATGACTTTGGAGCCAGCTGTGCCTTTGAGATCATAAAACCCAGCTTTGGATTTCACTGTGGGAGAACAGGTTCGAGACCTTTCTGAGGATCATGTAGTAGGTCAGTAGCAGGGCTGAGACCAGATCTTTTTCTCCTACCTCATGTTGCCTCTTTGGACCAAGGGGAAGGGGAGCTGAGGGTGGGAGAGACTGGTGACTCTCCCTGCCTAGATGGCAGTCTTCTAGAGACCTTGAGCTTGTGGGAATGTGGTCCTCCTGCCTGTGTGGGGTGTCTGAGTTTGCCTTCCTAGCCTGGAATTCCATGCCCCCAACCCCCACACTGGGCGTGATGCTGCTGGGATGTCCTGGTGCCTTCCCCGAGGCTGCCTGGTGTGGCCCAGGGTTGCCAGAGCACTCAGCACCATGTCCTCCTTCCTGGGCTTGGGTGTGCAAGAATGACTCCTCCCTCGCACGTTCTGTTGATGGTGGCAGCGGCTGGATGGCTTCAACTCCGTCAGTGTCCCATCTGACATTGGTGGGGGGAGGGGAGGTCTGGCCTGGGGAGTGAGCTTGTGCTCCTCACTGGCTGTGTGGCCTTAAGGGAGTCCCTTTCACTGAGCTTTTCCAGGAGCTGTTGCTTCTCCTGGGGGCATTTTAGGCCTTGATGGTATAGAGGTGTATGTGATGCCTCCCTCCTGCATCTGTCTTACTGTTTCCCCATGTTGTGTGGGCTTATGTCTGAGCATCCGTGGAAGACAGACGTCCATCTTGAAGCTCTTTATAAGTTTTGAACAAGAGTACCCACATTTTCAGTCTGCCCTGGGCCCCTGGAATTTTGTAGCTGGTCCTGCCCCTACACCCAGCCGGTCTCCACAACCCCTCATGCAGCTCAGATGGATGACTGGGGAGGACCGGGGTAGGGGCAGAGCAGAGGGCACTTCTGGTTGGTGGGGGACACTTGCCAGCTGGGATGAGACAGGGTAGGATCAACCTCCAGAGTGTGAACTTGGCCAAGCTCTTCTTGGCAGCTCACAGGCACTGCTTTCTGTGGCTTTTCTCCCTTTGTTCTCCATTTAGGCTCCCCACATTCTGCTAATTTCTTACCCCTTTCCCTAAAGCTCCTGTTCTGGGGACAGGTTTTATGGGGTTCACCATTATAATAGTTAGGATAGGCTAGGTTAGGTAGCAAAATCACCTGGAAATCTGGTGGTTTAATACAATGTTTTATTTCTTTTTTGTGCTTTCTTTCCATCACAGATTGGGGGTGGTGATTCTGCTCCATGTCACTCAAGGTCCTGAGCTGATGGAGGCTCTGTCCCTTGTACCCATACTAGCTGGGAGTACGCAATCTCTTGATTGCTCTGGCAGAAGAGTGGGATGAAGGAGGATTCCCCAACTGCTCTTTTATGCTTCAGCTTGAAAGTGACATGTATCACTTCTGCTCATAGCCCAATTGGCCAGAATTAGTTCTGGGGCTCCATCTAACTGCAAGGGGGCTAGAACATGGCGTCTTCTACTTCTAGGAAGAAGAGAAGAAACAGATATTGATAAGCACCAGGAATGATAGTAAAGTGGCCCCAGAAACTTTTGTCAAATAGGTGAATAAATGGAAGGAAAGAGAACTACTATGCCCACATCTTTTCATCTAGGGAGAATTGTGTTTAATCTTTACTTGAGAGTATTTCTAGTGTTTGCTAATGACTTACTAAATGTAAAGCCCTCAGCCAGACTCTAAATATCCCTTGTGGCAGAAAGACGCCACCCATCTCCTATCGTGGGGAGGGGATGTCAGTGAGCCAGGCCTTCCCTGGGCGTATAGGGGATCTGCTGGGGTTGAGCAAAGTCACAGCAGAGGAGCTGATACAAAGTGGGTGCTTAGTATGTATGGGTATAGACTGTTAGCAAACTTTAATTCTAATAGACTTAAAAACAAGTGTAACCAGTATGAATTGATCCATGCCATTTGGGTGTAAGAAATGTCACATTTATTTATTTTTTATTTTTATTTTTTTTAAATTTTATTTTATTATGTTATGTTAGTCACCATACAATACATCGTTAGTTTTTGATATAGTGATCCACGATTCATTGTTTTCGTATAACACCCAGTGCTCCATACAGTACATGCCCTCTTTAATACCCATCACCAGGCTAACCCATCCCTCCACCCCCCACCCCTCTAGAACCCTCAGTTTGTTTTTCAGAGTCCATACGTTTATTTTTCTAAATCAAACTTGGCTCAGTCCTCAGCCCCCTGGCTGCTGGGATGTCTAATTTTGTCATTATTTATGTCCCCATGACTCCTGTCCTCCGCCTCCTCTTCTCTCTTCCTTCACTGCTGCAGGGATAGATAAGAACGGGCTACAGAGAAGTGGACTGCGGTCTCCTTTTTGCCATTTGTCCTTGTCCAGGACTGTGTGGTGCACTCGGAGATGGGAGGTCCTCAGGTAGCTGATTCCCTCTGTGCTACCCTTAGAATGGGGGCCCCACTGTGGCTCTGGGGACTGTGTGTCTGGCGCCAGGTGTGGTCCCACTCATGAGGTTAATCCTGCAGCTACGGCTAAGGTGGACCCTGTCCTCCTTTCCCCAAGCCTCCCCACCCCAGAGCCCTGGTGTGAAGCCCCTGATCTGTGGAACGAGCTGGCTTCCAGCCCCGTGGCCACTTGACTGGGGGAGGGGGGTTGCCTGCCCGCCTGTCTCTATCAATTCCACCGACACTCAGAGGTATTAGCCACCAGCCACAACGTAGCCAGAAGATTTAATTATGAGTTACCTCATTTCATTCACATTTATATGGCCAAAGCCCATAGCAGACAAAACACCAGTAAAAGCCCAGGCCCAGAGAAACGCAAGGCAGAGGAAGCAGGGTTGTTCTCATGGCCCAAAACTTGTGTCTTTTTTTTTCTTTTCCTTTTTTGGCAAAAGAGAAAATGAAATAAGTTTAAGAACAATGTACAGTCCACATTTGATGGCTGTAGAATGTGTATGGCCTTCAGCTGCTTCCAGCAAATTATTCATGATCTATTTGAGCATTAGCTAGACGCTGACACCATGTCTCCGTGCACTGACTCAGCCCCCGCTGGGCCCTGTGTGGGGCCTTCTGCTTGGGGCCTTGACAGGCGGGTTCTATACCTGAGTCAGGTAACTCCTCTTAGGAGCACCTCTACGCTCACGTCCACGGATGGGCCCTGGAAAGTGAAGCATTTGCAGGACCTCGAAGTGGGCCCTGAAACTGGGCTTGAGAATGTGGGTGCCATCAATCTGTCCCGGGAGCAGTCTAGCATAAGCACCCGCCCAGGCCCCAGGCATCCTGGCCAAGCCCGGATTGTGTGTGAGGAATCCTTCCATCTGAGGAAAGAGCCCATCTATTTGCATTTCTTACAGTTCACAACTGGGGAGTAATTGCCCCTCACCTCACTTGTAGTCTTGCTGTGCAGCACTTTTACCCTAAAGGGGTCCTAAAGCTTGGGTGAATTGGAACTCTGGCCCATCATTCAGGAGATTCCTGCAGCCCATTCTGTGACCTTTGCCAATTCCCTTCTCTCTCTGGGCCCTGGTTTTATTTTGTCTTTCAAAAAGAAGGATTTCAAAAAAAAATCCTTTTTAAAGATCTGTGGGAGTCATTCTTCAAATAAAAAGCTCCATATGTAGAATAGATAACCTCTGAATTGCTCTTTTGAGAGGGTGGGGCAGGGATAATGCTGCTCATGCCCCTGATCCTACCTTGCCCCTACAGTCCGCTTCCCTGACATCCTGTAAAGGACTCTGTACCCTGCAGGACTCCATCCAGCATCGTTTGAAAATCACCAGGGTGGGTCATCTATAAGGACATGGTGATAGCTGACATTCGGATTCTTACATCATCCCTACCTCGACAAAACAAAATAAAACCAAAATGGTTACAGAGCTCCCATAAGACCCAAGAATTAAGGCAGAGAAAATGGGGCCGGCATCTTTATGAGAGTTTTCTCTTTCTCTTCTGTGGTTTGAAGCACTGTGTGTTGACCACTGGATGGCCCCCATTCCCTGGGCCTTCCTTTGTGAGCCAGGCAGGTTTGTTCTGGCCCTCGGGAGGCTCACATCTCCTGGTCATCCCTCTACTGACCTAAGGGAGCTGTCAGAGCTTCCTGTGACTTGGAAGGCCCCAGGCCTTGAAACTCTCAGGATGGAACACTTGGGGGGTATGTTGTCAAGATTTTCCATCTCCTCTGGAGAGCCCTCCAACCCCCACCATGGCAGGAGTAGCTGAAGCGGGGAGGTGAAACGGGGAGTACCAGCAGCTGGGGATTGAGGAGGGCATAATTGTTCTCTTCAAATTCTAGTTGGGTAAGGGCTGTCTGCTTAGTTCGTAGTAGATGATTAATAAATATTTGTGAAGTGAATGAAAGTGGGGCAAAATAGGAAGGCAGATTTCAACATATAGAAGAAAATGTCTAGATTGCAGTGGTTCACAAGTCTTGGCCACTGGTGGTACTGAGTCAGTGGTTGATGGTCCTGTGGCAGAGGCTCAAGGCTCAGAACACTGGATGGGGCTTGGACTCGAACGGCTCCCAGTGTGCTTTCTCCCCTCACCACCCCCGCATCGAGGTCTTAGAATCCAGAGAAGAAAGATGGCCCACTTTGGCTATAGCAAGTGCCTGGACAAAGTGACTTTCTTTGTCCCAGGAAAGCTGCCTTACTCCTGCCCAATTAGCCTGGTGAGGTCTAGCCTAGGGAAATCTCCACTTGTTAATGGTGTGGAGACTGAGCGGACAGAGATGTGTGTGTCCTGGGAGGCTCAGCCTGGAATGCTTCACTGCGGGAGCCAATCACAGGAAGCCCCCCTATTGGGTGGCCTAGTTCCCTCACTGGGTCAGTGCGGTAGATCTTGCTTTGCTAGGCTCATGTTGCAAGTGAGTTTTCAATTTCTAGGTTGGGAGGGAGGCCTGGCATTTTAGCTTGGCTTTTCTTGGGTGAGGAGTTGCAGCTAAGTTGTTGGATGTACCTGGCCTAGGAGGTTTCCTTTCTGACAAAGAACTTCTTACTCTGTGATGTTTGGGTACTGTCCATCAGTACCCTGAAACTTGATGGAGCTGGACAAGAATCCCCTAATGGCCTTGAAGACACCTGGGTCTGGAAAGGCCCTCAAAGCCACCTCCTTCCTTCCTTGCCCACTAGAGAAACTCCTAGTGTGATCTCTGGCAGGTGGCCATCCAGTCCTAGGGTCCATCTTGGAGTCACCACCTTTTGAGATGGCCCATTACACTCCTCACTGAGAAGATAGATATGGATTCATCTTGTAACCTGAAAAAGGGTATAGATATGGCAGGCATGACACCCCTATAACTTCCCAATAACCTATAGCTATCCCTGGGTCCTGGCTCTGTGTTCTAGGCAGCCTAGAAGCCTGTGTTGGCTCCCTCTGACCCAGGAAAGCCCTTCGGGATCTGTAGGCAGCAAGGATGCTGCCCAGATCCTCAGCCACATCTGGGGCTGTGTGATGCTGTGAGTCAGGATGCTCTCCTCCTCTTCTCAGGGAGAGCTACCAGGGCCCCAAACAAGGTGGGATTTCCTCTCCAGGTACTGCTGTTGTGACATGATTGGAGCCCCAGGGGAAGGGTGCAGCAGGCTTTGGGCTCTAACCAGAGGGAGTGTCTTTTCCAGGAGCCCTGGGGATCTTGGACTCTACTTTCTGTTGGCTTTAGAAGGGGCTGACATGCTCTCATCCACTGGGGTAGCCTTTTTGGTTTGGGCCCTATCTTCAAAAGCATCATCTAGTCTGATGTTGGGAAGCAGCTAAGGCTTTGCTCAGATTGGTGGAAGAAGGTAGGAGCAGGAAGGGACAGAGCTCAGTATTTATTAAGTTTCTTTGGCATGCTGGATTCTTTTATGTAGTGTCCCATTTAACGCTCACCTAACTCCATGGGCTAGTGGTGTTCTTATTTCACTAGAGAAGTTGGTGTTGACCCTTGGCCACAGTGGAGTATAGATTGAACTTAGGACCACCTCTCTCCAGAGCTGTGTTCTCAGTTGCTATACCAGCCTGGCTTCATGGTCCAGCTCTGCACTGCTTAGGACAGACTTGCCTTCTCTCTGGGCCTCAGTTTCCCATTTAGAAAATAAGGAATTGGACTAATACCCCCTTAGAGAGCCATCATCTGTGAATCTTACCTGGAGTTTTCCTGAAAGTGAGTGTAGCCTGCAGGTGTTTTGGGAAGCATCAGACCTTTTCTGAGTGGACAGCAGCATGTTCTAGAACTTTCTGGTCTGAAAAACAGGCAGTTTTCCTCTTTCGTCTGTCACCATTGGTGTGTTTCCCCAATCATAAAATGATCCTCAGCATCCCTGTTGGCACTGTGTCCCTCTCCCTGAGCTGGAGAATGCCCTAACTGGCTCATCCTCTGTGCCCACAGTGGGTCTCCTGGGCTGGCAGTGTTGGCTGTACACTGAACTCCAGGAGTCTTTCAGTAGCCAGAAGAGCCCCAGGGCAGGGCTGATGAGTGGATTTGCAGCTTGTAGGTGGAAGTGTATGAAGGCTGGACATCTGGGATGCAGGCGCTCCTATCTGGGAAAGAAGATACACTCAGGCAGGGCTCAGCTCAGAAGCCAGGAAACATGGCCCCTGGTCAACTCCCAGTAAAGGACCTTCTTGTGAGGATCCTCTGGTGGGAAGATGCATCTTGGTGCTAGACTCTGGCTGGGTTTATGCCTTTGCTGGCTTTAGGATATGCTTAGCAAAAAGCCACCAATTGAGAGAGGAGCCCACAGGAGCCTTTTGGCCCCAGCCCCTCCTTTCACTTCCCGGAGTTCTTCCCTGACGTCCAGTAGCTACCACTAGCTCTCTCCAGAGAGAGCTTGCTGGAGCTCACAGGGGACATTGATTCTTCCATGTTTGAACAGGCAGACATGTTTGTTGTTGCAGACATGTACCCCGGGCTTAGGTGCCAATTGCAGAAGTCCATCATACACCTGGGCTCAGTGAACACAGACCCTCTCCTGGAGGCAGGTGTCCTGGTGGGGAACAGATGACTTGCTTTAAATCTGCACCTGGATTTGCCAGTGGGAAGAGGGACATTGACTCTTGGCATAACTAAGATGACTTTTCATGATGACGGACTTCTCAGGAGGGTGTGCGTGTAGTGAGAGTCCATGAGCAAGTTCAATATCCCATTCACAGATAGTTGGGAAATCAGAGGTATCCCAGCTGCAGGCGGAATGTGAGCTCACAGGGATATGCCCGTGTGTGTTCGGGAGTCGGTGTGTGGGGAGGTGACATCCATGGGGGCTGGTTGTGTGTGGTTCTGTCCATGTTGTTATCCATACTCCTTGAGACATGTATCCATCACACTTGGGCCCAGTCCCAAGGCTTCCATTTGGACCTGGACTCCATGTGACATTTGTCACCACATCTCTGTCATGTGTGATCCTCTGCAGAGCTTTCTGGCTTAGTGGGGGAAGGTCACCCAGCAGGAGCAGCTTCCTGGGAGGCTGCATAGAACTCCTTCAGGCCTGTCTCCTGGCCATTGGCCAGCCCTGGGTTGGAGGGAAGGGGCTTTGAAAAGGCTCTCGCCTGTTGGCCATCCAGGATGCCTGAAAGGATACCAGCCTGATGAGTGAAGTTGCAATAAATCAACACCATGTGGTTGGCTCCCTCTTGAGATGCTCCCTGTTAAAGAAATTGGTGGGTGGGAAGCATTTTTGGCAATCAGCCCTGAAGCTTCTCTTATATCCCTTTTCTCTTTGCTCTTCATCCCTCAAATCTGAGAGTCATATGGTTTATTTTTATAACAGAAACAGCCAGGGACTCTCATGTCTCTGGGGCCAAGAACATTGCTTCCCATCATTCAGGTCTAGCCTGGGAGCAGAACACATCCCTGGTGTGAATGCTGCAGAATTCGGTGTCATGAGGCTTGGGGTAATGGGAGAGGGGAAGCTTATAGTGGGTCAGATGATGTAGGAAATCCTAGAATTTGTGTGCCATGGCATTGGGAAGGGAACTAAAGCCCTAGAGAGGAGGAACTGGCAACATTGTCAAGGGAAGCAGACCCAGGATTGGCTCCTACCCTTAAGTCTCCTGCTTTCGATTTAGGCTTCTTATGAGGAGCCTGAGACATGAAGGTTACGTTGGAGTTTGGTTTGAAAAAGAAAAGCCTTAGAGAAAGAAGGGAGAGGAAAGCCCTTCGGCCATAGAAATGGGAGAGGGAATTCTGGGATGATGGGGAAGAGGAATTCTAAATGGCCAAGAGAATTTGCTCTAGATGTGAGGGCATTTTACGATCTTAGTGTCAAGGGGATGGATGACTGAGGTGGGGGTGAGTCAGGAAGTATTTGGATCAAGCCTGCAAAAGGATCACATTTAACTCCATAAAATGGCTGTTTCCAAGGGGAGGAAGACGGTGGTGGTCCAGGACCCTATTCTATGACAGTTTATATCATGGGGAGACTGGGAGCCTGGTGCTCATGTTCGGTGGGTCATTGGGTTGTTAGATCATAGTTTTGTCCCACTGTTTAGGAATGTGTTCTAACTCAACAGTGGATTAGAAAGAACTGGCATGCGAGTTTGTGAACTTTCCTGGCTCTTTCTAAATTGTGCCCAACTCTGCAGCAAAGGAAGTGGGTGAGCCGGGGAAGCACCCTGGAACCTGGGGCTCGACTTTGAGCTCTGTAATTTCTCTCCCAGTGACTGTGGGCACATCTCTTCCCTTCCCTACGTCTTCATTTCTTCATCAGTTAATGGTAATGGCCCTCCTTGCCCGTGGTGGGGCCCATTGTTTTGTCTGCTCAGCTCTTATTTCCCTGTTCTTCTGATAATGGTTCTCTATTCCTTATGGCAGGGACTCTCCTCCATGTTAATTGAGTGGTCTTAGTGAAGGCCATCAGTATAATTCCTCTCCTTCCACCTCTGCTGATGATCATAACAGGGTCAGTGAATCCTGTTGGCCATGGTCATTTGATAAGAGTGCGTTATAAAAGAACATGACCAGAACGGTTCCTGGACACATATGAGATGCCCATGTGGGAATTCCCCACCAAGAAATAACTGAGGGAGCCCTGGGGATGGTGGTGCTGAGTCCCTATTGGTGCAGTAGAGGTGGAAGCTAAAAGCCACCATTCTGTCGTTGTTGATGTGACCAGGTATCTGCCATGGCCTAGTGAGGCCTGAGATGGGACTAAGCTACCATTTGGATTGTATCTGTTTGGGCTCTTCTGCTTTCCAGGGACAGAAATCCCAACCCAAACTACCTTAAGCAAAAAGAGAACTTACCAGCTCACTTCTCTGAAAAGAGCAGAGTTGCGCTGGTTTCAGGCTTGGCTTCAAGCAGGACCTTATTCAGTCTACGTCACCAGGGTTCAGTGTCTCTCTCTCTTTTTTTCTTTCTCTCTTCATCTCTATCTCTTTCAACTCTGCTTCCTTTGGGCTGACTCCATCTGGAAGTGGAATCCCTCCCTCAGGGTACTAAACGTCTGCCTTAGATCCCAAGCTTACATTTCCTCAGATTCAAGGCCAGCAGGAAATAGCAGCAGTCTCTTTCCTACAAACTTGAGTCAACCTCTCATTGCCTCTCAGTGGTTCGTACTGGGTCCTGTATCTGTCCCCAAATTAATGTGATGTGATGATCTAGTTGGCTTAAGCTTAGGTTATAGGCTTTAGTTCTGATTATGGAGTGAAGCCCACCAAAACCCAGCATCTAAGAGTTGGTGAGAGGATATGGTTATCAGTAGAAGGGTGAATAGATGCCAGGTAACAAAATCCACAGATGTCTCTACTATAAATGGTTAGCACCCCACAGTTTGCTCAGAGTATCTCAAGGCAGCTCATGTCCTCTTTCCTCATCGTGGACACTGTTAAGTGTTAGGTAGAAGGTGTCAGACACTTCTTATGAGGTGATAACAATTTGGTTTCTAGGTGAAAAATAATGACCACTGAAGAATGCTGAAAGCTACTGCTAGTGGTAGACACAAACTGAAGTGGGTTAAGAAAATGAATGTTCTTAGAAGTTTTGGACACATTAGAAGATGTTGAATTCAGCAGAGGCTTGCACTCAGCAGAGGCTTGCACCAACGGTGTAAATGAATTCACCATGTGTTTTATGTGAAGACAAGAACAGGCACCTCCTAAAATCATTTCAGCAGCTTCTGTAACTGGTTCAAAATGGTTCACCAATTGGGAGAAAACTGAGGAAAGCTGGGCAAGTAGTTACTTGTGATTCAGGAGAAAACCAGGATCCAGTACAAACATTTTTGTGTATCTTAGACTCTAGAGGGTTCACAACATCTAAAAATGTGTTTCTCAGGCACGTCAAGGGCCCACCCTTCCTTCCGCCGTGCCTCCTGCAGAACCAGCCCTGGCATCACACCAGAAAACCATCTGTAGTAGACTCTGTTGTTTTTTCCTCCCCAACATTCATTTCATATACTTGGAGTCTCCCTTAAGCCTGTGGGTGCTGGCCAGGTCATCTGGTCAATGTTGAGGTCACTTAGGGACTTCGGTTGGAGGAGATAATCATTCGCCTGGCACTGAAGTTTTTGTTGAATGAGCGTGATAGGGAGTGGCAGTGAATAGATTGCCTGAAGGTATGAATCTCCAGAGAGCCAGGATTTACACAAAACAGAGTGAACAAGTATTGCTCTGGAAGAGCCTGAGATCAAGGAAGATGTGAACTTGAAGATGAGCAGTTTCCTCTGGAGGATGCAGCAGGGGAAGTGCTGTTCTTGAGGATGGAGAGCCATGTGCCCCGTGACTATTCCCAGATGACCACAGCCTTGGGACTAGACATACTTACTGGACAGCAAGTCTAGCCAAGTGTGGTCAGCCCTTTGAACATCTGCCATGGATACACTGTTCCCAGCACCTGCCCGACATCTCCTCTATGCTCTTGCCAATGGCCAGGCCCCCCAGAAGTCCCTGCACAATGTTCCTACATGTTTGATGTCCCTGAAAGAAGAGGGAACACATAATCATGATTTAAAAATAAACAGAAGACAAAGTATTTTGGTTCTTGGCTTTACCCTAGGCTGCTGAAGTCATCTCTGAGCAGACTCTTGCCACAGCGTACTTGGAGGCCTCTGAGGTTTGGCAGTGCTTGGGCTTCATTGGGAGAAGGCTGGGACTGTTCACAGATGACAATGTCCATTTCAGCTACAGTCGTGATAAAGCTGGGGCAGGACCTTGAGCTGGCAGAGCCCTGTCATGGGCTTTCCCCTTGCCGATCCATCTGCCTCTCTGTCTTCCCGTCTTTTTTCTCTTTTGGGGATAGGACAAAGCATCCCCACTGTTGACCAGAGAGAAATTTCACTGCCTTTGCCAAACACAGGCCAAACCTATGCTGGGTGCTTGGTGGTGCTTCAGGATCACTCAAACAAATGCACAAGGACAGAGGGCTAAGTTCCAATGCTAAAACTAAGCT
This sequence comes from Neomonachus schauinslandi, assembly GCF_002201575.2. Lineage (NCBI taxonomy): Eukaryota > Metazoa > Chordata > Mammalia > Carnivora > Phocidae > Neomonachus > Neomonachus schauinslandi. Next base: position 15,069,661 of record NC_058412.1, on the reverse strand, counting down.
TTGGAACATATGTCACCTTTATGAAACAGGAGACTTAGAAGGGGCTGATCATGTAGATGGCTTCCATCATGGAAGGCTTTGGGAGTCAAGGGAAAGAAGCTGGGAAGGGGAAATGTATGGAGGTAGGAGGCACAGTGTCACCAGAGACATTGAATCAATGTGTTTTTCTCCCCAGGGCTTAGACCACTGATCCTGGAGGAAGGGTTGCGATATCTGTGGGTTATTTAGAAGTATATGGATCTGGTATAATAAACTGATACAATCAGTTTACTGTCCTGTGAAACCAGATTAAGATCTAAAGCCAGGTGACGTACTGGGAAGGATATTTGCAATGTTAATGATGGGGCTACTAAACCCAATATATACAAGCCCTTTACTAAACAAAAGGGTAAAGAAAAACAACCCACATAGACAAATGGACAAATAAAGTGAATAGGCAATTTACAAAAAGAAGAAATAAAGTAGTCAGAGCATGTAAAAAGATGTTCAACCTTGCTAATGATGAAAAAATATGAGTTAAAAATTGAGATATCATGTTGTGCCTATTGGTGAAGGTAAACAGATTGGATTAAAAAAAGTAACAGTAATAGTCAAGGTGTTGAGAAATATTTAGTTCAAAAGAGTATGAATTAGTACAACCTATCTGTAAGGCTTTTTGACAATAAGTATCAAAACATAAAATACCATATCCTTTGACCCAGAAATCCTGCTTTAAAAAATGTAGCATAAGAAGGAAACTGGGGAAGTTTATGAGAATGCACTAGAATATTCATTAATTTCTGATTAATGGAAAACTGTAAAAACTCCTAACTGTCCATTATTAAGAGATCAGTTGACTAAGTATGGCCATACTACAAAGGAAAATATGCAATCATTAAAAAATGATAGTGTATCTTCAGTCAATTTGAAAGAAAAGATATTCATGACATGTTTTTGAGTGAACAAAACAAAACAAAACTACCTCATTATGTAACCACTCCTCTAGGTGGATCTTGCCCCAGTGTAATGCATTGACTCACAAACCATCCTGGGATGCCGTGGACCAGGTGAGCAGTCAGTTAGTGGCATTTTTAGGAAGAGTCATGTCTCTAAAGTATGTTCTCAGAGACCCAGGGACAGAGGGGAGGCTGGGTAGTGTTAGACTTCTGTTTACCTACGGAAGATGAAGTTCGGAGGGAGGTGAGTGGGGTGGGAAAACTCTGGCCCTTGACCTAGTCCATCCATGTGGGATCAAGTACCAGGTGTGTATCCTGTATTCCACTCCTGTGATTTTTGGAGACGCAACTTTTTTTTAAAATTTAATTATTTTTGGGGGGGGGGGAGGGCAGAGGCAGAGGGAGAGAGAGAAACTTAAGTAGACTCCTTGCTGAGTGTGGAGCCCAACTTGGGGCTTGATCTCACGACCTCAAGATCATGACCCCGGGATCATGACCCAGAGATTATAACCTGAGCTGAAACCAAGAGTCCAACCCTTAACCAACCGCACCACCCAGGCACCCCTGGAAATGCAAGGAGGGACCTTATGGTCAGTTGCTGACAAGTCTCCTCTTGTGTGTATATATCCCTGTGTTACAGGTGCGGGGCTAGGGGCACAGCCTCTGGAGCCAGCAGCCTCCGCAGGAGGAGACGCCAGCTGCATCACTTACTCATCACGGCGCCTTGGGTAGGTGATTTCACCCACCTGTGCCTCAGCTTCGCCAACTGTAAAACAGTGCTGGCTCATCTTAAGTGCTGTGTTTTCTATCATTATTATTATTATTATTTTCTGTTTTCTAGTATCTTTTTCTTAACCAACCATAAAACACAAGCCATTTTGTACACTGTATTTTTAAAGGAAGGAACTGAATTATTTTTCTCCTTAAAGTGAAAATTGATTATGTGGAATCCCTAACATTTTTCTGTTTTTAAACCCTGACCATGAACAAGATTGAAATTTATATGGTCGTTGAGCACTTTCTTTTCTGGGGGTGAGAGGTTTATCTTGCATTCTTGTTCAGTTTTCACTCACCTTCCTACCCCGTGTCTCAGTAGTGTTGGATGCAGCTGGTCACTGCCTCTTGTGTAAAAAAACCTTTCTTCATTTGCTGTCTGGGTCACAGGCTCTCAGCCCTCCTGCCCACCGCCTGGCAGTGCCTTTGCTGGTTCCTCATACACTGGAGTGCTTCTCTTCTCCATCTACTTGTTGCCTTGGGGATCTCACCTAGTCTTACGGCTTTAACACCTTCTGTGGGCAGGATAACCTTCTGTCCAGGTTTGCCCAGCATAGTTCTGGTGTTTGCCTTGTCACTTGGCATAATTGGCATTGCTTTTCCATCTCAAAGAGTCCCAGTTTGAAAGCTAGGTTATATGTATACCCTATCTACAGGCTGATGGCCCCTCAGGTTTTTATCTTGAGTCCTGACCTCTGTCTCTGCATTCGAGACTTACATATGCAGCTGCCTAGCATATTGTCACTTGATTAGCTAATCAGCATCACAAGAGTCAAGTCCAAAATCTGCCTTTTAATTTCTCTTCCAAACCCACACTTTCTACATTCTAATAAATGATGACTTCATTCTTCTGGCTGCTTGGGCAAAATCTTTGACTTCTCTATTTCTCTCAAACCCCATGTCTGATCCGCCAGCAGATCCAGTGGGTCACATCTCTGCTGAGTGTTCAGAACCCAGGTAATACTCTTCTCCATCATGTGGGCGACCACTCTAGTCCAACCACTGGCATCTCTCACTAGAGTATTGAGAAGCCTCTTGGCTCCCCATTTCCACTCTTGTCATCTATACATATTCTCCGCACAGCAGCAGAGAGATCCTTTTAAAGCATGCCAGGTTGTGGCAGTCTTCTGCTCAAAATTCTCCCGTTGGCTTTGCATGATGTACTCGGTAAAATCCCCAATCCTTGTATGATTCAGGCCCCTGAGATCTGACCTCTCTGCCATCATTTACTCTTCTTGCTCACTCATCTGCACTTCAGCTACATTATCCATTCTGCTCTTTCTCAAACTGGCACACTCATGCCTCAGGTCCTTTGTACCTGCTGTTCTTTTTGCTGGGCATTCTTGTCTCTAATTTATCCAATGGCTTACTCTCTCTCACTGTTCTCAGGTCTCTGTTCAGATCTTTTCTTATCAAAAAGGTCTTCACTATCTTGTAAGGCAAACTTGCCTCATTACTCTCTCTCCTCAGGCTTTCTTACGCATAAAACTTCTCAGCACCTGATATATTATAGGATAACTTTTTTTTTTTTTTAATTGTCTGCTTCCTCTGACTAGGATGTAACTTCATAAGGCCAGGACTTCAACTGCTTTATCTGCAGTGCCTAGAACAGTGTCTGGAATGTAATAGGCCCTCATTAAAATTTGTTGAATAGATTCAGATAGTACATACTAAGCACATAATATGTTTTTAAAAATATTTATTTAGGCATTCAAAAGTTTCTTTCAGGAGTGCAGTATTTTAAAATTTTCATTGAGAAATTTTGCCATACTGTTGTTTAATTTGTTCCTAAATGTTTTATATTTTTTGACATAATAATAAATGAAATTTCTTAACTTCATTTTCTAGTTGTTTGATGCTAGTACACAGAAGTGCAATTGGTTATATGTATTGATCTTATATTCTCCAGTGTTGCTAAACTCATTTATTTCCTCTAGTAGTTTTTTTTGTTCATTCTTTAAATTTTGATAATTAAAACAATCATGTCATCTGTGAAAAGTGAGAACTTTACTTCTCTCTTGCCAGTCTTTATGACTTTTATTTCTTTTCTTTATTGCACTGGCTAGGACTTCTAGTATTATGTTAACTCGAAGTGTTGAAAATGGACATCCTTATTACTGATGTAGGGGAGAATGGTTTCATCACCAGGTGTTTGATACCAATCTCTGGGGAAAAGTGTTTCCTCATTAAGTATGATGCTAGCTCTACGATGGGGTTTGTTTGTTTTTGTTTTTGTTTGTAACTGCCCTTTATCAAATTGAAGAAATTTCCTTCCATTCCCCATTTGCTGATCATTTTTGTTTTAATCCTGAATGGGTTTTGAATTTTGACAAATGCTTTTCCTCCATTTTTGGAGATAAATCACATAGTTTTTCTCTTTTATTCTGTTGATATGGTGAATTCCTTTGATTTTTGAATGCCAGATCTATCTTGAACTCCTAGTATAAACCCACTTGTTCATGATGAATTATCTTTTTTATATATTGATGGATTCTGCTTGCTAGTATTTTGTTAAGGATTTTGCATTTGTGTTCATGGAGAAGTTTTCTTGTGATTTTTTTGCAGGCTTTGGTATATCAGAATATGCTGAACTCATTAAATGACCTGGGAAGTGTTCCTTTCTCTCTTTTCTGAAAGAGTTTGCATATGATTAATATTATTTCTTGCTTAAATATTTGATAGAATTCAGCAGTGAAATCATCAGAACTTGGAGTTTTTCATTCTGAGAATGGTTTTGATAACAAATTCCCTATCTTTGACAGATATGGGGCTACTCAAAATTTCTATTTCACCTTGTGTTCGTTTTGACAAGTTGTGTTTTTCAAGAAATTGGTCCCTTTTATCTAAAGTTGTCAAATTTATTCATATACTCTGGTGCATAATATTCCATTGTTGTCCTTTTGATGACTGGGGGACCTGTAGCAATTTTCCTCCTGCATTCCTGAGACTGCTAATGTGTATTTTCTCTTTTCTCCCTGTCCTTCCTCTGAGGGGCACATCACTTCTGTCAGTCCTCTCAAAGATAAAATTTTTCGCATTGTTTTTCTATTTTCTGTTTGCTATTCTTACTTTTATTTTTTATTTCCCTCCTTCTTTTATTTTGGGTTCCATTTGCTCTTCTTTTTTTTTTTAGCTTAAGGTGAAATGTTATATCACTGTTTCTTCACCTTGTTTCCTTTGTAATATAAGCATGTGAAGCTATAAAATGTCCTCTAAATACTCTTGCACTGCATCTCACAAATTTTGAGACAGTGTGTACTCATTTTCATTCAGTTCAAATGTTTTCTAATTTCCCTTGTGACTTCTCCGAAGCTGATTTAAAAGGGGATTATTTAATTGCCAAATATTTGGGGCTCTTCTATCTTCCATATTATTATCGTTTTCTAGTTTCATTTTGTTGTGGTCAAAGAACATACTCCATAGTATTTTAATACTTTGAATATATTTAGACCTATTATGGCCCAACCTATGGTGACTACTCAGTGTGCATTTGAAGAGAGTGTGTAGGCTGCAGCTGCTGGGTGCAGTGTTCCATACACGTCTCTCTGGCCCGGGTGTCTGAGAGTGTCGGTCAGATCTGCTATACCTGTTCTGGCTTTCTTTTTAATCGTTCTGTCAGTCACTGAAAGAGTGGTAATAAAATCTCCAGCTCCGGTTATTGATTTGTCTATTTTTCCCTTTACTTTTTTCAGATTTGGTTTATAGTTTTTGAAGTTATCAACTGCAGGCAGATTTAGGCTCACTGTGTGAAACTGAACTTTTTATCATTGTAAAATGTCCCTCCTTATTTCTGCTAATACTCGTTGTCTTGAAGTCAGTTTTCTTTGATGTGGCTAGCTGTCTCAGCTTCTTAGTGATGAGTGTGCATGGTTTGTATTTTTCTTCCCTCTCACTTTCTACCTACTTGTATCTCCACGTTTCAAGTGCACGTCTTGCAGATAGTATATAATTGAGACTTACTTTTTTAGATTCATTCTGACTTACATGACCTTTTAATTGCAGTGCTTAGTACATTAGTATTTAATGTAAGTTTTGATATAGTTGGATTTGGGTGTGCCATTTTGCCATTTGTTTTGTATTTGTCATATCTGTTTCTTTTTATTTTTAATATTTTTTAGAGAGGGATCAGGGGAGGGGCAGAAGGAGAGGGAGAGAGAGATTCTTAAGCAGGCTCCACGCCCAGCACAGAGCCCAACATGGGGCTCGATCCTGTGACCCTGAGATCATGACCTGAGCCGAAATCAAGAGTCAGACACTTAACTGAGCCACCCAGGCACCCCTCTCATATCTGTTTTAAGTTCCACTTTTCTTCCTTTCTTTCCTTCTTTTGGGTTAATTGAATAGTTTTTGGTATTTCATTTTGATTTCTCAATTGAATTTTAGCTATACATTTTGCATTATTATTTTAGTAGTTGCTCAAGGAAAAACAATACATATCTTAAGCTTATTACTTTATAGTTAGAGTTAATAAATACTAGTTTATATAAAAGGCCCCTTACTACAGTACACTTCTATTTACCCAGTTCCCTTTCCAGGCAGAATATAAGTAATACCTATCTGTTAAGGGCAGCATGTGGGATGCTCTTGCTTCCTGATATAACAAGGTGGGATTGGACTTTTGGTCTTGGGTGGTGATTGGGGAAATTCATTTGGTAATCCAACCAGCTATGCTATGGCAAGCGCCTTAGCTTATGAAATACATGAAGTCTGCCAGGCCACAAATCAGTGGGGTCACTGGAAAATGAGGGAAATTACATGTTGGGTATATGTGAAACATCTGTAGGAAATAGAGGCTGTGAGAAGTTCTGCTGTACAGAGAATAAGAAGAAGTCTGGATATTCCTTCAAGAATGGTTTTGCCATGGGGCGCCTGGGTGGCTCAGTCGTTAAGCGTCTGCCTTTGGCTCAGGTCACGATCAGAGGGTCCTGGGATCGAGCCCCACATCGGGCTCCCTGCTCCGCGGGAAGCCTGCTTCTCCCTCTCCCACTCCCCCTGCTTGTGTTTCCTCTCTCTCTGTGTCTCTCTCTGTCAAATAAATAAATAAAATCTTAAAAAAAAAAAGAATGGTTTTGTCATATATCATTGGTGTCAATTATTAGCTATTTATTGTTTAGTAATGCTTAAACATTTTTTTGGTAGCATACTCTTTATAACAATGAGTTAATCTAAAATGCATGCTTAGTAGAAAATTAAGCACTGATTCTTTTTTTTTTTTGATCTTTCAAGAAAGTTAATGATTAATGTGTAGCTTGGAAAAAGTGTTTGCTGATACCATGGGTGTAGTAATACCAATGACCACATGGAAACCAGAAGACACAAACATGTTTGTTGAAGAGGCATTAGCCTCTCAAAAGTTTTGTAGTTAAGTTCGTGCCCAAACATAATTAGGATTAATAGCTATAAAAGGTGTGTTTGTATATCATTTTATGACTCATTTAGACCAAATGTCTGTTCTACTAAGTTAATGTCACTCATTTTTAATTCCAAATTTTCCTGGCCATGGATGGAAAGTGAAGTGATAGCTGTGGGTGTGTTGGCTCCATTAGCAGAAGGATCGTGTGAAGCCAGCATTATATCAGTGTCTTAAGATGCTTCAAATAGAATATCCGTTAAATTAATTTTGACACTGGTTCAATTTTTCACCCAATTTATGGAATCCAAGTAAGCTTTTGGAAGTTAATTCTGTCAAAGATGAAATAGCTGAAATGAATGCAATTATAAATTGTTGAGAAGTTGAACATTGAAGTTTTTTTTTTTGCAGTGATAATAAAAGTACAAATTTTGGTGGAACACAGTGTTGTAGAACAAATAATAGTCTTACTAGATTAAGATGTTTATAGACTAGAAATGTACTTGGAGTTGGTTGGGTGCACATATAATTAATAACTGTGGTGTTCTATCAATTTAATTAGAAGCTAGAGTTGTACAAAAATGAAATAATTTTATATAGATTAAGAAAAACTGAACAACAAAAATTTTATGTCAGAATCATTTTGAGTACAAAATAGTACTTTACCATGGAAGTATATACTTTCTCCTCTTGCTGTCTCTCATTAATCAGATTTTATAAATCTTTGAACTTTTAAAGAACTACTTTGTCCATCAACTTCAGAGTCCTAAAATATTGTTGAGATTTTGTATAAACAAATTATCTAAGTTTTGGTTCATTTGCTCAAAACCAGCTGGAAATATTTAATCAAAATTAAATGAATGGCTCACCTTACCACATCAGCTTTTGAATCTTTTAGTGAATTACAATGATTGAAAACAAAACCTTCCAGCTTTATCTCTATCAAAGCAAGGGAGGAGGTGAAAAAGTGAAATAATGAGAGCTTATGTGGTGTGAAATATTTAGTATTCAAATTCTTTTGGGAGTGTCTGGGAAGTCTTGGTTTATGGGAAGCGGCTTGTAATGGTGTTCGTATGATAATGAAGTGAATTTGTGTTCCACCCTGAAAATGCAGTGAAATGAAGTAATCCTATGCTTTTGCAGCATCTAAAACTGGTGAACCATTCAAAAGAACCATAAATAGAGACAACTTATTTGACATGTTTTGTCAAGGAAAGCTACTCTGAGGCAAAAGGAAAGCATTTGTGAAAATACTTGAAGTGAAATATTTACTCATTTCAATATAAAAAATAATTGAAATTGACAATATTCTCCATTTAGCCAAATTTTCTCCAAGCTTACCAGACATCTCAGGACCAGGAGGCAGAATGTTTTTTAAATTAAAAAATTGCAGTCTACAAAGAAGGGTCAATTAAAAGTCAGCAATTCAAATTTATTAATCATAACCTACAACTCTGAAGAAAACTGTAGGTCATTTAATGGAAAAATCTAAAATGGTAAGATCATATTGAAAAAATTACAATTCTTCAGAAAAATTCACTGATACAATATTAAAGAGTGACAAGTCTAAGAAACTGATTAAAATATGTGAATATGCACCAAGAATAAACTATTTTGCTTCCACTATTTTTTTAATGTTCATATTATCAACATACAGATTTTTTTAATTGATGTATGTCATTATGCATATATTATGGTTTTAGAAACAGTTTTACTTTTGAAATTTGGTTTTAAAGAGAACAGTTTTATGGTCCATCAATAAAATAAAATCAAGATGTTAGTCAATATATAAACATTTAAAAAAGTTATACAATTTTTGTACTTTTATTTCCTCTTCTCACTCTCAGAAGTGTCCCAATGTAGATGGTGCATTATATGGTGGCCCTTGCTATTGTGTTCGTCATTAGCAAGGTTCACAGATGTTCCAGTTTTCCACCTTTCAGACCAATAGTAGTTTGGTACTTTTCTGTTCTTTTTGTAATTAGTCATGATTGTGTGGCTTACTTTGGCCAATGAAATGTGAGAAGTGATATGTGGCATTTTTAAGGGCCAGTCCACGACTTAACCTCTCTCTGCTGCTGCAGTGATCATGGAAGCATGTGTCAAATAGGAGCTTCTGTCAGGTACAAGCTTGAATGATGACGGCCTGGAGCATAGCTCCCAGCGACGCTGTGTGAGAAACACACACACACCCCACACATACACACATGGGCATCTTTGTGGTGTTAAGCCACTTAGATATTGGGATTTTTTGATTTCGTAGCAAAACTTAACTGACCCTCATTGATAAGGCTATAACTAATAAATTAATAACTTCATCTATTAAGACCCCAGTTTGTTACAAGAGAACTTGGGGGACAGTTTATAAGCAGCAGGATAAAATAAAAAGACAGGTGATTGGGTCCCAGGGTAAATAGAGGAATGAAAAGAAAATAAAGTCCGAGGTTAGGTTAGTCCTCCAAATGCATTCCTATGTATTTCCTAGTGGTGGGCTGGCATTTAATCTATAATACAATCTTAGCTCCCAAGGTGAATATAGAAATCTGACCAGTAACAGGATTTGTAAGATAACAACACAGTATAAGATGTTATGTATATAAGATACATTTATGTACCAGTGCCTATAAAATGCTTAGGGAATACTTTAGACAAAAATGGGACCCCCTGTCACATACTGGACAGATTTCCTCTCATAGATAAATCAGAGTGTTTCACATGGCTCTTTCTTATCTCAGCTCTGAATGTAGGCAGATGATGTAATGGCAGAGTTTATATCAGGAAAACTTAATGGGAGTTGATGTGAAAGGTGATGGTCAGACAGCAGCCTGGATCCATAGCTCTCGACCATCTGGCCTAATTCAACATGAGCTTTATAGCATTTCCAGCATGAGTGCATATCCTTCAGTTAATCCTTTAAGAAATATTTTTCTTGTCTTGAAGGCTCTTTTAATAAAAGTTGTATAGGAAGAATGTTGGTGATATTTTCTGGCAAGTTCCTAATGTGGACTCAGACCTGGCTTCTGCTTCACTACAGTGACAGGGCAAGATGTATAAATAAACAAACACCCTCAGAATAGAATGAGTTAAATGCGGAAAGACATATACAAATACTGTGTCCTTGGAGCCCCCAGAAGGGGTGGCAGCTCTCCTCGATGACTGAGTCGTGCCCCATTATATGATTGGCACCCCTGGTCTGCACTTTGGCTGCTGATTAAGGTGCCTGGCTGGTTGGCATCAGTGTCTCTGAATAGCTTTGTAGTCAAGGACCATTGGAAAGGCCCAAAGGAGCAACATGCTGTGTTGAATCAGGCCACAATGTCAACTAGCTGGCTCTGCCCAGGCAGCCATGGTGTTCTGAGTGAGCTCAGAGGTAGGAACCTTGGCCAGGGCTGGATGAAGCCTATGAACCAATGACCCAAAGACTGGAATGTTTGCAAGAGTCTATTTTTGTTCCAGATAAAACTGGAAACGGAGGGATTTGGGGGAGCCAACCTCCTGGAGATTAATGGTGAAGGAGTGAGCTGCGGTTCACCAGGGAAGTATGTGATGCTCTCAGCATCCTAATAGATATCCCTGTAAAGTGAAGGCTGGGTGATGGAGAATAAGAAAGAAGAGTCCAGTCCAGTGCAAGGCAGGAGGTGCAGAGGCCAGGCCTTTCACAGAGATAATCAGTGTCTCCATCCGTCTGCCTCACTGTGTCTGCCCATCCATCCTGGGCTTCACCAAGCACCCAGCTGGTGTCTGGTTCTGTTCTTGGCTACGAGGCTGGCACAAGAGAAAGTGTATAGACCTTGTTCTCAGGTGCAGAGAAAATCCACAGCAGAACAGGATTGAAGAAAGTACCTGGCTCATTTCAGAACTGGTTTAGAGTTCAGAGTCCTGGGATTTCCGCTCTTGTTACCCACCAGCAATGAAAAGTCATGTTTTCCCTTCCAAAGCCTTCTTCTACTTGGTCAACCTAAGAGCTGTTGATGGAGAAACTGTGTGTCTGGCCCCAGGCTCAGTTTGTGCTGTTGGGGTATGTGGGGGTGGGAAGTGAGAGGGAGCACCTCATCAGCCAAAGTTCTAGTTCTCTGAGGAGAATTAGAGCCCTGAGCCTGGAGGCAGAAATCCAGGCACCATTTAGTTGCCAGAGGACTGCCTGTCTTCCACCGTGACATGGATCAGGACGTCCAAGGGCTGGTAAGAGGCAGATGTGACTGCAGACCTGTGTTCCTTCCTCTGCATCAGTGATGGGCAGTGTTTGCTCCTTCCATCCTCAGAGTCCAGGAATCTGGATGTGGGGGTGATGTCCCTTCCCTCTCAGGCTCTTTCGTAACCAGCTCCCTTTCCTTCTCTCCTTCCTGGGCTTGTGATTCCTTGGTCCCACACCCCACACCTGTTAAGTAACCCTCAAGCCTGGAGGTTTCTAGGACTCCCGGCAAAGAGGTCTGGACTTTGTGGGGGGAAATCTGGCCTCCCCCTGCTGTGAATGCCAGGGCTGTCCTCACCCTGAAATGGAGCGGGCTGGGCTCTGGATGTCCCTGGCTGATGGCCACATCACTGCGTATTTCAGCTCAGGCTGCCCTCCTGGAGTCTGCCTGAGACTTGAGACATGGGGAGACTCTCCTCGCAGTGGGCTCTCCTGGCATGATTCACAGTATCTGGGGAAGCCCGTCAGTGACTTGGCAACGCTGGGAGCCGTGGGAGCCCCTCGGTGAATGCCTCACTGCTTGGGCCAGGTCTGACAGCAAGGGTGTGGTTGGGAGGCAGATGTGTATAGCTCGCAGGGTTTTCAGGCCTGACGTGCAGGAAGAAGTCAGCTTTTACCCTCAGAACCTGGACTAGAGTGAGAATCAAGAGGACCCGGACTTATGGGGGCTTTGAGTCAGGACACCTGAAGTGCCTTCCCTCGTTGGTGACTCACTGAGAGATAATCAGCAGAATGACCCATGAAAGTTTTTTCAAGGCTCTACTCATAGTACCAAGTTGGTAGTAAGTGAGATTGGTGCTCTATAATCTTTAATAAGTTTTATACGTGCCTCATCTCCTCATGAAGAAAACACAGCAGATCAGCCTTAAAACTCTGCTTTGTATGTCCAAAAGCCTGTTGAAAAGGTGCTTTGAGAGAAGCAAGACCCAGTCAAGAGAGGAGCTCAGATCGATCACTAGGATGTCAGCTCCCAGCCCCTGCACCTGCGGTCATTCACTCTTTTGTTCCATAAACACTCACTGAGTGGTCTTTGCTAGCCTTGGGCTGGGCAGCAGGCTACAGAGATGAATCAGAAGTGATCTGCCTTTGAGATGCTCAGAGGCCAGTAGGTGATATGTGATATGTTTATAAAATGGTCACAAAGATAGGAAACGATTCTCACACCCACTAGAAACAAGAGTAAATGCAAATTATACCAAGATACTACTTTTCACCGGCATTTGGCAATGGTAAAAACACTGTATTACAAACTGTGTTTTTGAGACCTGCCCACATCTCATAGCTGGTGAGTGGGAGAGCTGGGGCTTGAACCTGAGGCCTGTGACTCCAAATCCCCTTTTCATTCAGTGGTCTGGCCCTCATGAGAGATGCCTTGCATAGTTGATTGGGTGTGTGGCGTGTAGCATGATCAAACTCCCACACCTTGTTCTGGATCTTTCTGGAGGAGGCCAAGAGGAACGAAAGCATCGCATGGAAGAGAAGATGTAGCCCTCTGGCCTGTAGGCAGTGCTGGTCATCTTTTGTCTTCCAGAGGATCCAAGGCCATCTGTGGACAGTTCCAGACCCTTGTCTTGTGGTCAGAGGCTTGACTGGATCAGTATCTGCCAGGAGGGTGAGGTGGCACTATTTTCAGGTTGGAGAATTCATGGGCTTAAGAGAGGAAGGTCTGGTAATCAGTACTTTAGGCTCCAGGGTCCTGCCTCTGATTCTTGAGCCCTGAGCCTGGGGAGGAGCAAGGTCCGGTGTGGCAGAGAGAGGGAGGCAAAGAGAATAAGGGTAGCAGGTGCCTTGGTTCTTGGTCTGCAGGCATGACCTAGGCTCAGCTTGGGCACCTGAGGACGAGTGAAAAATAATGGGGGGAGCGTGAGATAGAGAGGGTGGGAGGGAGAGGGAAACAGGGAGGGAGAAAGAGAGAGAAAGGAGAAGGAGGAGGAGTGGGGGAAAGGAGAGGGAGGAAAGAGATTTACATATTCTTGTGTATAAAGCAAGGGGTTCACCATTGAGACTGCTTTTCCTCTGGGTTAGAGCACAGATGGAGGAAACATTCTTCCTCTTTCCTCTAGTACAGAATGGGGCATATAATCATTTCACCGTGTGTACAGGATTTCTAGTTACATAATGACTAAAAGCAGATAAAGATCCAGCCAAGAGAACAGCAAACCATGGACATGATGGTCATAAAAGTCCTTAGCCAGTCTCAGGGCTTGGCTGCCAACCCGCTTTGGGGCAATAGGGGTGGACAGAGCCAGGCATGAGGAGCCCTCCAAGAGTCCTGAGGAGGAGGTGGTGGCGGTGGGGGGAACAGCAAGGAAGGCCAGCCCTGGACTGCCAAGAACAGCAGGTTGCAATGCTTAATGTCCACAGTCATGCCAGTGTGCTTAGGAACTGTTGTTATTTTTATGAGAAAAATGCAGAAAGGCTAATCTGTCTATTTATGTCTGTCTGGAACCATGTAATTACTGAAGGGATGTTCTCGTGCCAGGATCCAGTTGTGGCTCTTCCTCTCCCATGATGTCTTTGGGAGGCTGGGCCTGATGCCCCAGCTCAGCTCTACTGAGGAGTCTGCCAAAGGTTTTGGGCACCAGCGGGATGGTTGGACAGACGGAAGGGGACCTGGGAAAACCAAGATAATTGGGTCAAATACTTTTATCTATTTTAGAGTTTGAGCAAGTGGTTATTTTAGGAACCCATGACTGCTATGAAATGGAGGTCTTTTCTATGGATATTTACTGTTCAAGTCAGAGTCTATCATCTGTCCATCTCCCTGTTCAGCCATCTGTCCAGCCATCTGTCCGTCTGTCCACCCGTCCCTCCTCCCTCCCTCTGTCTTTTGAATAAGCAGGTCATGCCAGATATTTTGCTGGCCTCTAGAGATACAGAGATAAATAAGACATGGTATTTGCATTTGAAAGACTTGAACTGTGGGGGAAGAGAGAAATACCAACCATGAAGCACAATGAATGTCACAGGTACTATAGTAGACTCTGTGTGGGTCCTGTGGGTCAAGGAAGGGGCTGGGCAGTGGGAAAAGCTTCAGAGAGTAGGTGACCCTTGAGCTGGGGTGTCGAAGCTGGGGGGATGTTTGCCCTGGAGGCCTAGAAAGCATGTGCAACCTCACCGGGACTCCAGAGGACGCTCCAGGATAGTCTCTACCTTCTCTCTGTATATCTTGGATTCTAACCCAAACCCATGCTTTGCCAGGGTTGGGGTGGGTGATTCTCAGCCTGGTATTAGGTGCTTCCGGTGACCTGACCTCAAGCTACTATTTTCATTTCTCGCTTGCTGTTCCCCTACACCCTGTTACATTGGGCCATGCTGTACTGCTCCCTAAGTGGCCCCAGCAGGTTCCTGCCTCCTTGCCTGTGACCAGGTAGGTCTGCCTGCTTGGATTGTCCTCCTTTACCCCATTGGATTTTGCTTGAGACCTAGGATGTTGCCCTCTTGTGGGGCTCAGTGACTGGTGAATTTATGAATGTATGAGCAGGGGACTGAGTAGTGAGGAGACTTCTTTGAGTGTAGCAGCATGTGTATTGAGCTGTATGTGACAAGGCTGGGGCATTTGGGGGCTAGGTGTAGGCTGAGAAGAGGGTGGTATTTTAGAATGTACAAAGCTGTTGATTAGAAGAAGAAGATAGTAGGCATGTCACCCACCTCCTTGTATCCTGGTTCCGAGGTCCCTCCACCCAGCTGAGGGAATCATCACTGTAGGAAGGTAGGTCTGAAAAGGCCATATGGCTTTCTGCCTTCTCTATTCTAAAGCTTTCTAAATCTGTAGTTCTGATATTTCCCCAAGTTTTGGATGGATTTCTTTTTCACATCACCATTCCCTGAGCACTGGAAGTAGGTACTAATGTTTTTCAGGGGCCTTCTGAGTGGACTGAGCTAATTCCTTGGTCGCATGGGACTGTGCCCCAGGAGGGGGCAGGCATTGGCTATGGAGGGCGGTTTGCTCTCCAGCTGGGGCCAGCTGGACTTCAACAATCAGCCTGAGGCTTGGCCTCCACCAGCTCAGCACAGGCTAATCCTCCAGCTGGCAGGGGCTGGGTGTTGTTCAGAGCTGCGGGTGTGTGTTGACCGAAGCCACCGTGGATGTCCTTGGTGCTGCCCTGGCGCTGGGCAGAGGGGCAGGTTAGAGCCCCAGGGGCAGGGGATACAAGGGTAAGTTTTCTGTCAGCACCTGGAGTAAACTGGGTGAGGCCCTCACCACCTGGGACCTCTGTTCTACCTGGGAAATGATGAGGTTGGGCTAAGCATCTTTCCAACTCTGCTGTTCCTTGGCTATAGGCCTCTATGAAGTGGATGGTCCATAGCAGAACTAGGGCCAGCTGTCCTGAGGGAGGACAATAAGGAATGGAGAAGTTAGAAGTGCTTGACTATTACCCACGCTGTCCAGTGTCCTGTAGCTGGTTGGCCCACAGGCTCAGAACCTGAGGAAATGAGGGAGGACACCATATGCCTCCCTTTAGCAGGTGTTTATTTGCTTATGTTTTCTGCGTGTCCAGCTGTGCTGAGTGGGGCCATGTTTCTGTCCTGAGAAGGGGCAGACCAGTCATTGTCGCCAGGTGGTGTGGGACTGAGGCAATTTGGACTGTGAGCATTGATGGGGTTCAGTACCAGGAGAGACCCCTGTGTGTTGAACAGGCTGAGAAAGCCTTCCCGCAGGAGATGGGACCAGAGCAGGGCCTAGGATTTTCTCTGGTTGGCATAGGAATGAAAGGCCTGGGAATTGCTTTGCACATTTGTTCCTTTGTGCATCTGGGGTTGCTGGAGATCCATCTGGAAATTTGCTCTGATAGACTTTTTTAGAGGTTTGGTAGGGGAGACTCTGCAGTTGGTACACCAGTATCAGGGGCCTGAGGACTCAGGCCTCCCTCCCCAGGGCCTGGGTGGGCAGCTCCGCTCCTGCTAGAGGGGAGGAGGCTGAGACTGGGGGTTGTGGGTGAGCAAAGGCCACGCTGCATCCAAGGCAGAGTGGGTGCTGGAATTTAGAGTCTGGATACGCTCTTTGGAGCTCCTCAGCATAAAGGACCCGTCCTGGATCACCCCTTCCTAAAGCTTTTGAGCTTTATCTCCAATCCCTGCCCACTTCCACTCTGCAAACCGTGCTGGTCCCTGTGGCCCATGCTTTCCCACATCTCAGGCCTGTGCCCGCTTCTGCTTTTTGGAATGCCCTTGCCTCCCTTCTCTGCCTGGGGACTCCCTTCGCCCTCTGCTCTGGCATTTGCCACCCACCGAGCTGTCTCACCTCTGTGCTCTGACACCGTAGCCCATACCTCTGCACGAGGGCTCACCTTGTTGCAGGTGCGAAGAGAGTCTCTAGGTTGCGAACTCCCTGTGAGTAGGCCTTGGGTCTTACTCATCTCGCTATCCCTAGGGCACACAGGGTCCTAGAGGAAGTGCTGGATAAGCAAGTAAGTGCGATTGTCCTGGCCACATGCTCTGTGTCCCTGCTTTCCCCTTCCTCTGGCCATGCCCTTCCCTGGAGGACAAGGGTTCAAAGTGACATTCCCAACCAGAGCACAGTTCCAGGCTCCCCCACCATGTCACTGGTACCAGGGACCCTGGAATCCTTGGTCCAGATGGCCCTGAGGTCTGCTCAGGGGCCTTGCTGGGGTCCATCCTGAGTCCCCATGTGGGCAACTCTTGCCAGAGGCCCTCAGGAGGTCCCTCACGGTGTGGGGTGGAGACGGAGCTGGGGACAGGAGGTAGGGGGTGGGCCACAGGCCCTGCCCACGTTAGAGGTGGCTTGATGAATGACTTCATCCTGAGTGGAACCGTGTGTGGTGGAACCTGCAGGGTGCTGAGGCCGAGGGGTGGGGGCAAAGGGGCAGAAGGTGGTGGGTCTGGGCCGACCAGCCTTGTCCTGCTGATCTATTGAGTCTTTGGATTTAACCATTCTCATATTAGTAGGCTAGACCCCATGTTAAGGGTTTTGTAGCATTTATATGTTGTAATCTTCACAATGACCCTTTTGGTGGGGACTAATATTGTTCCCAAATTACAGAAGAAGGAATTGAGGCTCAGAGTTACACAGCAAGGGCTCAGACCCTTATCTGTCTGATTCTGATTCCGTCTGAGCTTTCGACCACTCTGCACATCACCTCTCTCAGAGGGAGGCCTGTGGTGGGTGCACTCAGCATCCCCTGGACTCGAGACTCAGCATCTTCCTTGGGCAGGAAAGCGGCAGCTTCAATGGGGCCTGGCTTTGGGGGGCTGCTCGGTTCCCTGGGGGTGGGTGAATGTCTGAGCCGCCTGACAGTTGGAGGGTTGGAGGAACCTGGAGGCAGGGGCAGGAGGCTGGGCCGGGGGGGGGGGGGTGGCTCTGTGACCTGGGCCCGCAGGGGCAGAGAGCTTTTCATTTGCCGCCTGGAAAGTCAGCACTAGAACGAAGGGTTCTTCCTTCCCCTCGCACTTGAGTGGAAGCCTTAGTATCAAGTTTTGGATTCTCTCTCCATCGGGGTATCCAGAAGCCCAGCGTTTCTGTTGTACTAGGGAAGACTGCATGGTAGTAATAGATAGTATTATATTATGATGACTGTTACTTTTACAGAGGCCACTAGGCCTGAATTAGCCTCACTTCCAGGTTTTTGCACCCAGGCTATACAGATGCTATTCTGGTGTGCTGCCCGCATATGCAAGTCATTTTCACACTCCGTGTCCTTTGAGAGCTCACTCCTATTAGGGGTCAGGTATTTAGTGAGATCAGTAGGGTTGGGAGGCAGTCAGGGAAATGGCAGGAGTGTGGCCTTTAGACTAGAGCTTTGATGGGTTAATCTCACTGCCGATGATGCTGGATACTCAGTCTCTCAGGGCCTCAGTTTTCTCTTCTGTTAAATGGGGATTCTTTCTGGAGGGGTGGTTGCAGGCTTCAATGGTGGCACATGGTTGATGTTTAGTGGTAACTTACTGTGAATGTCATTCTCACTTTCTGGAATAGTTTCTTGGGCTGTTAAAGGAAATTGTTCTTAGGAGCCAAGCCACCTGCTCCCGTGTGGGATCTGGGTTTACTTTTCTAGTGGCCGGTGTGTGTGGGGAACAGAACAGGATGATTTCTGCCCACTGGCCTATGTCTGCCTCCTAACTCGTGAAGGAGATGGGGTCTGTGAGAGCTTTGCTGGCTGGAGGCCCTGCTGGAAAGCCTACATTTTGTCTGTGAGAGAGAGGGTGGGAAGTAGCACAAACTTCCCTAATAACTCTGCTGATCTTGGGGGTTGTTATTCCTTATGTATCTTTTTTTCCTTCAGAGAGGGAAAGAACACAGGGTGAGCCAGAGTGCTGTCCCGGGCAGGCAGAGATTTATTGCCCGCTTTGTTTTTGGGTTTCCTCCTGTCCTCATCCAGCCCCTGCGAGGAGCGTGGGGCTGCCGCGCCGCCCGCAGTGGGGGTTTGGACAGGAGAGAGGCAACCCTTTCGGCTTCGGGGCAGGCGTCGCCTGAGTGTTTTGTGGACTGTCTTTCCCGTAGCCCGAGCTCTGCTGGAGTATCCACGAGCTCAGCTGGCCTGGCACTTGGAATCAGCCATTGTGTCCGTGGTGACTCACTCACACCAAACTCCCCTGGAAATTCTGGATAAAGTGGGTTCCAGGGACATTTTCAACTTTATTTCCAGTGGTAAAATATGTGTATGTCTCATGGTTCCCTCAAATCCCTGGCTCCCCCGGGGGCAGCTGCCTTCTGGTGGGGGGGTGTGGGGCGGGCGGCACCCCTCATTTCCTCCCCAGGCTCCTGGGTACCCACCCGCAGGCCAGGAGTCCCTGAGGGCTGGCGGGGTCCCAGCACCCAGGAGGTGCTGAGCAGACTGATGGAACTTTACCAGAGGAAAGGCCAGGCCCAGCCAAGTGTGTACCAGGGGCTGCTCCCATTCTCAATTGGACTCTGTAGGAAGGACACAGTGAACATGGCCTCAGGCAGAAGTGGGCCAAACAGGGGAGGTGGCGGGAAGGGTGCTGTGGGCTGGGGGAGACGACAGAGGATTCGGGAGGCCCAGGATGGACCAGCGACTGTCGCCTGTCCCTGGGGTGCATGCCACCTCCGCACAGCCTCACGGGGGCGGGGTGGGGGCGGGTGGGCTGGGGCCAGCACAGGGGTTCCTGACTGGCCTCCTGCCGGCAGCCTGCTCTGCTGGCCCCTCTCCTCTCTCACCCTTTGGACCACAGCAGCTGGAGGGCGCCTCAAGGTGTCTGGCCTGTGCAGCCCTTCCCATCTGGAGCCAGTCTTGGGCGCCTTTGCCTCAACTTCCCCGTCAGCTGGAGCACACTTGAGTGCAGGACCCAGTCTGACTGAACTACTCCCTCCCTCGTTCCCAAGATTCTTCTCTTTTGCAGACCCCTTTTTGCTATGTAAGGTCTAGGGAGGGAGGTGTATATGAGCATGAGGACAAAGTTGGATGGACTAGCTCCTCAGTGAGGGGATGGGGAGGCAGGCATTGGGGGTCTTCCTTCTACTCAGCACATGTCTGACCCCAGGAAGCAGCCACCAGGGGCTCGGGCTCTGTTCTCTGAGGCTCTGGGCAAGCATGGTCCATTGTTCTGCCCAAGTAGCCGTTAGTCTGTGCGCCAGTCCCTAGGGAAGGGCCCAGGGCCATCACTTCTTTGCTGGGGGTCTGAGAGGGGCACAGCTTCTGCTTCTTGGCTTCTTAAAAGCTGGGAACTGCATCTGTGGGCCCCTGGAAGCAGCCTGGGCCTGCCGAGTGGGAGTCACCCTTTGGCTAGGCCCAGCAAGGGCTCTCTTCCCACTACCCACAGGACCTCCCTTGGTACAGGGTGTGAGGGTGGAGGGGTCTGGCCCCCAGACACCGGCTTCCACTGCATTGCATTAAGTCTCTCACTCCTGCCTCCTCTCTGCAACAGCCCCATGAATTGAGGACACCTTGGCTCAGGGCAGGGATGGTTCGATCTAAGATCACAAAGACAGTAAGTGGGGGAAGTGAGATCAGACTTCTACTCCCTGGACTCCCAGCCTGGGGCACTTTCTTTCCTCCTTCCACGTTGACCTCACCTACTCCACTGGCCCAGTTGCTTGTCCCTGTGGGGCCAGTGAGAGTGGAGGCCCCAGAAGATGAGCCCTTGCTGCCAGGCCCCAGGGCAGGATGGGGGTGAGGGGGACTTCCCTGACCACACGTCTGTGTGAAGACAGACCTCGTCTGGATCCCTCCTTGGCTTCCCTTCCCACTGAACTTCCTTTCCCATCCTTGTATCTTAAATTTTGGTTTCAAGTTTGCCCCTCCTGTGTTACTTCATTGGGTTCCCAGGCCCAGAAAGATAAATCCACTTAACGGCTTGTTTCAAAGTGCCGAAGGACATGTGTGGCTGAAGCCAGATGCCTTCCTCCCAGCTCAAACTCCCCCTCGCCCCCCAGCCTGTGCTTAACTGCTCTAAACCTGTGTGGCTTTGGGGCAGCATCTTCTGTGACCTTTCGGGCTTGGGGAGAAACCCAGGGAGGGCACACCACAGGGGCTGGTGGCTGAGAGCTTACAGCCTCCCTGGCATCCCTCTGTCTTAGATCAGTCTGTCCTCCCGAAGCCCCTTCTTCTCAGGAAGCTCCTGTTAATATGTTCCATTTCTTACATCAAGCAACTGTCTTGCAAACAGTGTTGTTGGTAATTCATAGGGGTGGCTATTATTTTTGGAAGCTAGAGCCTACAATGACCAGCCTAACACTGGTGGCCTTTATTTTTTTATTTTATTTTTTTTCAGCTTTCCTCATATTATTGTAGAAATTACAGAAAAATATTTGGCTGGTCGTATTCAACAATATATATGGCTGATTCTTGGTCATTGTGTTCATCCTAGAAAAATAAACCTTTTGGCATCTTGTAGATTTTCCTGGGGTTCCCATGTGTATTGAAATCTGTGAAATGTCTTTCTGTGTAGCATCGTGCCTAGGAAGGTACAGGCATGAGCAATTGCACTGGGTTGGTGTTAAACGTTGTCATGTCTCTGTTGTGGCTGAGTGTTGGGGTGTGTTGGAGCTGTATGCAATCCCCAGGGCCTGGGGTGCTGGGACAGCTGACACCTGGAGGGCCTAGAGTTGGCTGGCATGGGGGAAGCTGGACTTCCATGCAGCTGGTCTTCCTTGAACAGGAGGAGAGGGGTCTGGCTTACTGTACCAGCGGAGAGGCAAGGAGCATCGGTGGTAACAAGATCCCTTGGAGGTAGTTATCCTGGTCTAGAGCATGCTCTGTGTGATTTTTGCTGAAGCCTGAAGGCAGTCTCACATTTCTTCCTGGGAGCCTCTGAGATAAGCAGACCAGGTGTGACTATGTCCATTTTCTGGATGGACAAATGGAGGTCCAGCCAGGCAGAATGATTTACCTAAAGCCACAATTTAGGTGAAGCAGAGACTTGACTGGAGGCCTCAGGATTCGAGGGCAGCCTTACTTCTTCCTCACACGGTCACACTTTCCCTCTGGCCATTACCACATCTCTGTATTACTGACTGCTCCTCGGTGTTTGCCCCGTTTTCTCAGCTCCAGCAGGCAGCTGTGTCCTGGTTCAGCTGACTTTCCTTGCAGGTACCGCTCTCCTTTCAGCATCTGCTCTGCCCCCCCAATGCACTGTTGTCTTCCTTAGGTGACAGGTGTGTACCATCCCCAGGGCCTGAGCCTATCCCCAGCCACCCCTGGACTCCGTGGGAGCTTGGCCACTGGAAGCCTGCAGCCCAGCTTTTCCTTAGTGTAGCCGGAAACATAACTCTTATTTCCTGGCTCCAGGATCTGTCCTTTTGAAGGCAAAATTGCTGTTTTCCTCCTTGAGAATCATCTGAACCAAAGCTGTATTTCGGTTTATTGACTTGGCTTGAACATAAAACCACAGGTGGGGAAAATACAACCTTCCCAGCTCAGGGCCCATTCCTTTGGGAATATGGGGAAGGAAAAACTGGTCTTTTCATGGCCACTGTCCTTCTGCCATGAAGGAAGGTATTGCCAGGTCTGAAAGCCGAACCAGACTTTCCTTGGAGCCATTTGTGGTTCACAAAATTGCAAGAGTTTCCTTAAATTGTTTGTAATGTTCCTTGGAATTTACAGTCTGTGATGTTCCCCAGGGCACAGTTCTCTCGCAGGATCCCCACATGTGATCCCTGCATTGTCCAGGGAGTGGGGCCAGCAAGAGGCAAGGATGGGCACATGGGTCCTCTCCCCAGTTATTTGTGGGATGGTGTAGAGGTCAGCACGGTGTGTTCTCAAGGCTCTGGGAGTTCTGAACTCAGCTTCCAATTCAGTTGGCCATTTAAAGTATTTTTTTTTCCTTTTTTGTGACAGTAGGCAGAACTCATTTACTGAGTTAGAAAGAAGCTTGATGGTGGTAGTAATGTGCTTTAGAAACATCTATTTGCTTTTATCCATCTCCGTCATTTTTCTGTGAAGTCATTCACTCTATCTCTCCTTCCTTCCTTCCTTCCTTCTAGCCATCCATCCGTCTGTCCATAGCTCCATTTTAAAGGGCTATTTCTGATCAGTTGGCACAGATACACACCAGCTCATGGACCGTGAATACTCAACAAAGTTCTTTCAACAACTTCAAAAAATGCGACCTGCATTTTCTTACTTCTTAGGCCTCATTTTTCTGGAGTATAAATTTGAACCTAGAAATCAGCTGACTATGTAGCCCTTTGTGGTAAGAAGTCCATTTTGTCTTTTAGCAGAGATTTACACATGATGTTTGCTGTCACACTCATTTATAATTTGGTTTACGGGTGCTGTTGTACTTCCTTTTGAACTGTAAGCATGGTTGCAAGACCCTGGCCTCCCTCTCCAGTCTGATGGCTACCAGTTCCCCATACACATTCCGAGCTTAAGTCATAATGCCGTGGTTATGGTTCCCGGAGCACAGTGTACTCTTCCGTGCCTCCATACCTTTATGCATGCTGTTCCTGCTGCCTGAACACCCTCACTTATCTTATCACGTGGTAAGCTCCTGTCTACCCTTCGGAAACCATTCTGGATGGCTCCTCCTCTGTGAAACTTTCCCTGATACCTCTAGACAGTGTTAGAGTCACCCTTGGTGTTCTTACAACTCCTAACGCACTGCACTCTGTTTCCTGTGGGCTTCTTGAGGCCAGGAAGTGGGTCTCAGCCATCTTGATCTCTCCCACCAAGAATAAACCCGTACAGACTAAAAGCAAGCCAATTCTATTGGAGATGCTTATGGATTTTAACCAAAATTTTATGATTAAATCCCAAACCATACTACATGCACCATATGTCGCCTTGGGTCATGATGTTACTCGGCATGTGTCCTGAGTGTGAATGTGTACACCTGTGGATCCTGGGAAGCCTCTGAGGCCAAGGTCTCTCTCCTTAGTTCTCAAAGTGTTTACTGCGAGGGCCTGAGGCTATGGCTAACAGGAATGTGGGTGCATCCAGATTGCATGTCATGATGTAAATGAATAGCAGGTGCAGTAAAAGCAGCATGTAAAGGTCAGACTCTGATGATGATAAGCCATAGAAGTAGCCCTCACCGAACCTGTACATCCTTCTACTTGAGTTAGCACCTCTGCTTAAAATGACTCTGAATGAGTTGGGGTCCTGGCAGGAAATAGATGGAGGTAACTGAGAACAGTTTAATAAGGGACTATTTACAAAGTCTGAGAAGGACAAGGGTCCTGAAAGGGATGATGAGTACCCTGAGGCGAGGGAGAGGGAGAGCTCTAGCTAGAGTTGTAGCTCACGACAGGAGCTGGGGACTCTGGTAGAAGAGGCCAAAGCTTGGTGGCATGGTGGTGGGGGTAGTAATAAGTATCCTGATCTTGCTCACCACTCACCCTCTGCTTTAGGGTAGCACCTTCCACTGGCCAGACCCACCTGGGAGCCAGAGGGCAAGGGAGCTCATTTATGCAGCCCCAGGCCAGCCTCCAGGGCACAGGGCAAGGCGGTGGGTAGGTCTGCTGCACCCTGGGGAGTGCCCACCTGGCCACCTGCACACTGGGATGCCCATCTGCAAATGAGCTGGCATACTCCTAAGGACCATCTTTGTCCCTTCAGGGGCCTTTATGTGCAAGTGCTTGCTTTTATTCCCAGGTGGGTTCATGTAGGGATCTGAGGAATGGAGTCTTGTATAGGCTGGTAGAGGTCAGTAATTTCCCAGAAGGACATGATGGTTGACCAGATGGGCAGTGCCTCTTTCATCTTCTGCCCTTCCGCAGTGAATGTAGTCAGGGGGCTTTGGCCTCAGTAGTTAGGAAGGGCAGGAATGGTGGAAGCAGGCAGCCTAGCCAAGGAGATGGAGGAGGCCAGGGGATGCTGCTTAAGGAGACACCTTGGCACGCTCCATGACCTATAAGTGTGTGTGTGTCAGAGAATGGGCTGCTCTCTACCTGGACATATTGGGGCTGCAAGTAGAGGTGCTGTGTGGTTTAGTCAAGGGATGTAAGCTTTGGGAACTGAGCTTGAATCCTCGTTCCAGTGCATAACTTTGGGCAAGTTGCTTAACCTCTTTGAACCTCAGTTTTCACAACTGTAAAATGGGATCATAAATCTGACTTTGCAAGCTTCTTGTAAAGGTTAGAGACACACACACATTTCCTACGTATGGTAGAGAATGACAGCTATTGTCTGTTAAGTACTCATTTGAGCAGATTTGGACACCTGACCTTGTGCTTACTTTGGTCCATGGCCTCTCTGACACATTTTCACTTTGGATCTTCCCCAGGTGAATGAATGACCTTGGGAGAAACTGAAGCAGCTCAAGACTTATGAAAATG
Organism: Neomonachus schauinslandi; assembly: GCF_002201575.2. Classification (NCBI taxonomy): domain Eukaryota; kingdom Metazoa; phylum Chordata; class Mammalia; order Carnivora; family Phocidae; genus Neomonachus; species Neomonachus schauinslandi. The sequence continues at coordinate 15,044,711 of NC_058412.1, read as the reverse complement.
TTCAGGCCCTAAAATGGACTTGTTTTTCACTTTCCCACAAGGCATACTTACTAGGAAAAGTCGCGGAAAATTCAATGCTCAGTTTACAGTCCCAAGAACATGAAAAAGCTCCCCTGCCAGCTAAAAAAAAAAAAAAAAAAGATGGATGTTATTTCTGGGAGAAGTCATTTCGTACAGTGGCTCAGGCAGGAGACAATGAGTCAGATGTGCTTAGAGCTGGGCCAGGCTGGCCCCGCAGGTCCCCCTGTGAGTCAGTGCTGCCTGTGAGGCTGAGGCTGGGCAGGCAGTGGACCCGGCGGGCCATGGAGCCAGGTGTGGTCCCCCACTTGCGGAGCTGCAGCTCTGCTGTCCCATCACCCCCTCAGGGACATTGACAATGCCTTCTGCCATCAGTGTCTCCAGCCATGGCAACTTAGGTAGTCGCTAATGTGGTCATGGCCCTCCCCTCCCCATCCTGGACTGGCCCTTTTCTGCAAAGACTATCTGCTTCTAGATGAAACCCTCAACATCCCTCCCCAACCTGACCACACACTCTTGCAGCTAACCCAGAATTTCTTCTCCCACTGTTTACCTCTGGGGATCTGTTGGGGGGTGATGCACAGTCTGGCAGAGCCTGGGGTAGAAAAGAATGTTCTATTTTGGGGGCTTTGAAAGGTGAATAGTGAAGGTACCTAGAGCTGAAGTCCTTCCAGCTGTCCCAGGGTACCATGCTGCAGAAAATCAGGACACAGGAAACCAGACATTTGAGTCACTAGAGGGAGAAAGCCTCCATGGGTGAAAAGAGGTCAGCCTTGACAAAAAGTGTGCCAGGGAGGTGGGCAGAACCAGAAGTGTGGGGCTTATTTGGGAGATCTGGTTTCAGTTCAGGCTCTGCCCCTTACTCAAATAAATGTCGATCTTTCTGATCCAGTTGTTCCTTATCTGCAAAATGGGGAGACAGTTCCTATCTCACAGGGGTTTGTGAGGATTAAAATTAAGATAGTTCATGTAAAAGCACATCACGATCTACAAATTAAAAAAAAATCATTGTAGATTATTACTACTAATAGATAAGGAAAGTAAGGATCAGAGAGGTTAAGTGACTTGCCTGGGGTCATACAGCTAGTATAGAACCAGAACCCAAACACAGATCTCTTCTGTCCATTGTTCTCTGTTGTCTTAGTTTCTTCCATTTTTAGGGGAAGACACAGAATGTTGTAATTAGTTGGTTTTAGGCTCAGGGTTCCTTGTGGGTTAGTCAGGGATCTTGGCTTCTGGCTTGTAGCCTCGGGACAGTGGGCAGGTGGGATCTGCCTGTCGCGGGCAGAGGGTGCTGTGGCTGTTGAAGGAGCTGTGCCCCCAGGGGTGGATTTCAGCAGTGAGTGTCCACTTCCACCCTATTGCTCCTCTCCTGACTCCTCTGTGGTAGAGTCTGCCTGTCTTCTCCCTGTCCCCAGAACACACTGTTCCCTTCCAGCATAGCATTTGCCATGATGTGTTGGGCTCCTTGGTTTTTGCTTCCCTCATCAGCCTGGGAGCGTCAAGGGGGCTGGGACAGGTCTTCCTCATCTTGTCTTCCCACCTCTGTGGGTGGACACCTGAGCCAGGATCTGGTCTGTAGGAAGTGCAGGAGCGCTGGGCAAGCCGTGTGGAGGGTCCCTCAGCTGTCAAAGAGGCCAGTTGCCCACCCTGGGGTCTGGTCAGGACAGGAGAGTAGCTTATGGGATGGATGTCCCAGGTTGGAGGTGGCAACCTTGTTAGGTACAGAAAACATCTATCATTGTGTATATTTCATGCATTGTCTGGGAGGATGTAAGTGCGGGAGTGCCTTCATTCATGCCAGTTAGAGTTAGCTGTGTGGGCCAGGAGAGGCCCTTCAGCAGGTTCCTGCTCTGCTGTGAAAATATGTCCTTGGAGCTGAGCCCCTGGGTCATATATGATCACAGCACTCAGGCAGGCAGAGCAGAGCTACCTCAGAATCTGGCTGATCCTTTTCCTCATGACCTTCAGAGGAGGAGAGGGGGCTGAGTGGGTGGTCTCCACCCTGCCCCCACCCCCACTTGAAATAGAACACTCTGGTTTGTAACGGGGGTAGAGACTCCATGTGACTGACTGAAGACAGAGATCCATGACACCACAGGTCAGAAAGACATGGGACCCATGTACGACCATTCATGGTGAGTTCACAGAGAGCCAGGGCTAGAATTCTGGTTCCTGTTTGTCCAGCTTAAATAATAATGCCTCTTAATTTCTCCTGCCCTTTCATCCTCGAGATTCCCTCCCCGCTAAATGAGGGTTGGATGGATGATGTCCAGGGGAACAGATGCTTGGAGGGGTTTCCAGGTGACATGGACTGGGAGTCAAGCGGGCCTAGGTGCATAGGGATGGAGCAGTTCCCTGGAGCCCCAAATGTTGATCCCATTTTCTACCCGCATACTGTGTTAGTTCAGTTCCCTGCACAAAGTGGGGTGGGTGGGGGCTCGGAGCCAGGGAAGTGAGGTGGTTGGACTTGTGTTTTAGAAACATCACCCCACTTGGAATAGGCGCTTGGGGCAGTGAGGAGGAAGAGGCTTTTGGGGAACGTGGTTGAGGAGGCTGCTGCCAGCTTGCTCTACACTCTCTGGGCTCAGCTGGCCGACCCCCAGGTAGCTGGCCATCAGGGAGAGCCTTACTCGGCCTGCTTTCCAGAGGTAGGGGCACAGCCCAGGCCAACAGGCTGTTACCAACTCTGCCTAAAGTCCCTTGTAGCTTTTCAGATGCTTCCTTCTTTTCTCCTTCCTGTGTCCAAGGCCCTCTAAACCCCAGTTCTTGCCAGCTCTCCAAGATGTCTCCCTTTGCTTTGCCACATACACACTATTCCTATGCAGCCTCTGTGCCCTCCGCCCAGGTTTTGCATGTCTCTGGGGTGAAACACATGGATGTGAGGAAGGGCAGGAATCAGAGGGACGCATCTCCCTGCATCGTGCCTGGGCTGATGCTGAGCTCCTCTCGGATGGCTGGGCCTATGCCTCTCTGTCCATCCCCCAGACTCTGGGTAGGCTGGAAACCCATCTGGGGTGCCACAGATCATTGTCACAGGTGGGTTCAGGATGCCACGTCTATCAGGGGTGTTCTGACCATGTCTGTGGTTCCTGTCCTGACCCAACGCTGAGAACGCAGTATGGAATCAGTTGGTGAGTGTTGGTGAATGAATGATGGGTCCCTTAACCTGTCCACAGTCACTGCCTTCAGCAGGGTTACTCTGCTGGAGTAGACGAGAGTCTTCCCTCTGCTGGCTTTCTGTGTAGTGAGTTCCCTGTATTTGGTGGGTCTCCTATTTCCTAGAATAGCTGGGGGCCCCCTAAGACGATACTCTTCTTCATAAATGAAGTTTAATTAATCATCCAGTTCATCCAGTAGATACTTCTTGACATGCCTTCCATGTGCCCATCACTCTTTTTAAGTATAGTGGAGACAGTTGTGAACAAAACCACATCCCTGCCCTCATGGAGCTTACATTCCAGCAGAGTTCAGACCCATTTAGATGCTCCATGGGTCCAGAAATGTCTGCTGGCTGATTTGTCCTCCTATAATGTGTTAGTTTAGAAAATATTTAAAGCTCTGTTGTACTCATAACCTTTCAACTATCAGGTTACTGCTCCATTTTAGGGAGAACATTTACCCAACTACCAGATCATCAAATCTCTGCAGGGAGACTATTCTTATTCAGAAATGCCCCCATAACATCTGTGATTCATAGTGCTTGTTTCATGTAAAGCAGGGATTCCTGCTGCAGATTGCAAGCTGCTTGGATTTGGCACAATTGCTGTACATGTTGGGGATGAAACCTCAATACCACAAGGGCATAGCGGGGGGTGGGGTGGACGTCATTAGCATATTCATGACTCCCATGTCTTCTGTGTATAGGTCTGTTGCAAAGCTAATGATTTTTCAGCTTTCAGTGAAACCTTCTGACTTATCAAGGGTTCCTGTTGTAAAGTAAGAATGTATGAAGTTCAAACCTATCCTCAGATTCTTAGATACTAACATCTTCAGAAGAGGTAGGCATTCTTAAAATCAGCAAAAGATTGCTGGGGCACCAGAAATCCAAATTCATGAATTTGCTCATTGTTCTTCCCTACTTTTCACAACTGCTAGTGTTTTGGTCCTTAACCACAGAGTACAGAGGTGCGGCTATGAAATCAGGATTCTGCTTTTCATGTGTGGCTTGGGTAAACTTCCTTCTGATGTAAAGCCATTACAGTTTTAATTTAATTGTTCCCCCAGGCGGCTAAGAGAGGGGAAGGCATCCAAATTTCACCTCGGCTTAGTTGGCTTTGCCTGCTGAAGGTGTGAACTGTTTGGGGCCGTGGTAGCCGTGAAGGGTCCAAATATCTTGATGTTTTCTACTTCTTGATTTGAGCTGTGAAATATTTCATGAGGCTTTAGATGTAACATTGGGATCCTTTTTAAAAAGAACAAAAACATCCCCTCTTCCGCTCTCATTTAACTAGTTTGGTTTTGCCTGTGAGTTACACATGCCCACCCAGGCACGGGGTAGCTTGCTCAGAGTGGGGTCTCTGCTCCTGCCCTCTGGCTGTTGGCTGGAAGCATCTCTGGCCTTCTTGCTCTTTTGTTGAGTGGGGCTCCAACATTTTGCAGCTGATGTGTTTGGAGTAAAAATGTTTACAGGCCCAGAGGAACCTTAGCAACATCGCAAATGCTTTTTATTAAGACCAAAAATGAAGCTGAATTATAACTGTGAATAGAAGACGGCAAAGGGCCTTTATCCCTGTGGTCTTGAGGGCTCAGATCTTTCTGTCTTACTTTCTATATGGCTGAAAGCAGGAGCTTAGTTCCTCATTAGGGAACTTGCTGATGTGAATATAGTTTGATATTTACTGAGGATTTGAGCCATAAGGCAGATACAGAAGAAATTCTTTGGGAGTTTTGAGTAGAAGTTGATAATCACTGATCAGGAGATGAAGAAGACTTGCGGGAGGAAGCTTCTGATGGGTCTGGGGGATGAGTGAGAGTCCTGTAATCAGCAAAGGGGATGGTTTGATGAGGGAGAAAATTCCTGGCAGAGGATGAGGAAGGAAAGCCCGGTGTGGCTGTTGCACTGAGTGTGATGGCCAGCAAGCGGGACACAGGCTGAAAAAAATGGGTTGGGCTGAGATTATAGAAAGATTTACAAATGAATGTGTGTATTTGTAATGGTAAGGGAAAGCCTTTAGAATTTTCTGTGCGAGTCTACATGTTGAGAGGACAATTTGTTGGCTGTCTCTAGGTGCTGTGGCCATGCAACTTAGCCATCTGTTGGGACCTGGAGTATAAATACACAGGGGGCCTGGCAGACTCTCAGCATCAGGGGGTCCCCACCGGGACACCAGGGTCAGGCCTGTCTGGTCAGTTGACTCCACTTGCATCGAGAAGTCTCTTCCATAACAATATCTGAATGGCATTCTTCAATGTGTGCCTTTGGGCAACCTCCCAAAAGGTAAGGTAGCCAACCTGAGCCAGTGCTGTGGGGGGAATGTATTCAGAGCCACTTAACAACAACACGGACATCTTTGTAGTTTCTATGATGTGCAGGGACAGTGCGTCACACAGAGGTGGCTGCAAACCCTCCTGGCTCGGGGTGTCTCAAGGCTGAATCTCAGCCTTTGCTTGCCTGTTTTTTTCCAGATTTGCCGCATCTTGGGGTGTAAGTCTGCCCACAACTGGCTGGGGTCATGTGTAGACGCCACCTCCTTTTGTCTGGGTCTGCCCTAGAGTCCTGTTCTTCCATCAGGTGAATGTAGGAAGGAGCAGAAAGGCTTATAGGACAGACAGGAATGTAGGAAGGAGCAGAAAGGCTTATAGGACAGACAGACAGACGTCCTGGCCATCCGGAGACTCACTGAGAACCTCTCAGCTTCAGCTGCCACAGGAACTCCTAGAGCACACGCAGTGGCCCTGGAGAGATGCCACCCTCTCTGCCGACAATGGATAAAGCTGTCCTGCTTCCGGTTCAAACACCTCGCTTGCTGTGGAGTTAAGTTCTCAGGCCATAAAAACTCTGCAGTTGCGCCCATGTCAACAGCAGTCATCCCAAAGAACACTAATCCCAAAGTGTAAGGTTTATCTTATGGATTCCAGGGTCTGTGCTGGGTAGCTGGAGCCATGGATGCTGTGGGTATGATGTCCAAACTGGTGCTGAGTTTGACCTGTTCTGTTCAGTTTGGTTAAAATTGCAGATGCATTGTGATTAAGTCAGAAACAGATCACGGCACTACTTGTATAGGAAAAGTGCCTGTGTGGGATTTTTATGTTCTAACCTACTTGTACGTAGCACTGTGGGAAAAGGTAGCCATTCCCTCCATGACTGGAGTGGAAAGGTCACTAGAGGAGGGTCCAAAGTCCAGGGATCTCGTCCCACCATCACTCATGTGCTGAGTGACCTTGAATGGCTCTCTTTTCATCATGTTTCAGTGCTCTGTAGAATGAGGTAGTGGGGCCAGAGGGGCTCTGAGGTCTCCTCCAACAGCCCTTGGCATCTGCTCCTGAGATGAACCCAGAAGCAGCAGGAGGGCATCTTTAGTGTGCCCCTCCCTCCCAGCAGCTCTGATTGTAGGTGGTGGTCAGCCTGGTGTCAAATCCTCCAGCCAGATCGCTCATTAGAAAATGTCTCCCCACTGCTGGTTCTGGAAAACACAGTCTGACAATCACATGGGTGAAGCAACCCACGCCATTTTTTCTTTTTTTTGGAGAGGGAAGTGAGACTATTCCAACTTTCTGTTTTGTAGATGAAGGAGAGCAGAGAGAACTATTTAACAAGCACAGCTGATAATTAAAAATTACACACCAGGTCTCTACTAGCTATTTAAGGGAGGATGACAGGTAATAGGAAGAAAAAGGAAGGAAATTAAGAAGAGAGGAAGAGGGAAATGGATAGACCCAGTTCATTCAGTAGGTATTTGCTGAAGATAGAGAAGACGAACGTTCGTAAAGCCACATTACAACTGGGAATGTGATCACATTGTGGGCAACTACAGGCTTCCTTTGAGGACATCATCAATCCAAGAAGTATAGTTTTCTCTTGGGCCAGGGGCTGCTCCCTGTTGGCATACAATTCCTGATGGAGTGGGGCCACTTTGGTTCTGCCTGAGGTCCATCAGACCTCCAGCCAGGTCGTGGGGGAGCTCTGACAAATGCTTGTCACTTCTGGACAAATCATCACAGCTCAGGGAGCTGGATGAACACAGACACTGCTGTGGGTGCTTCCTCTGAAAAGGTTTGGAAGGGGTGACGTTAAAAAAAAATTCCTGCTCTACTTTACAAGTGCTACTTTGCCTGGCGGTCAAGTTCACATCACTAGGGATAAGCCACGTTGATGGAATGTGCCCTGATGTCACATGATGAGGGCGCTTCACCTCGTGGTATTTTATTTCTCTCCCAAACCCACCAACCCAGTCTAATCAGGTGTGAGACATCAGACAAACCCGAATTGAAAGCCACTCCACACAGTACCTGACCAGGTCTCCTGAAGACGGTTAAGGTCATGAAAAACAAGGAGAGTCTGAGACACTGTCACAGACCAGAGCAGCCTAAGAACAGAGGAGGCCCAAGTGCACTGCAGTGTCCTGGACCGAATCCTGGGATAGAGGAAAAGACATTGGAAAAACTAGTGAAATCAGAAGGAAAGTTGGAGTTTAGTTAGTAATAACCAACCAATATTGGTTTTAGTTTTGACACATGTACTGTGGAAACCTAAGAAGTTAATCATCTGGGAAGCTGGTGAGCTCTCTGTACCACCTTTGTGACCTCTCTGCACATTTAAGGTTCTTTCCAAATAAAGTTTATTAAATAATACAGAACACCTGCTTTGGGCTCTGTGGCATCTGTGTCTCTGCTTCCGTGGCTTCTTACCCTTTCCATCCCTTCGTATGGGACTGTGAGGATTCTGCTTTCTTTAGAAGACCCTGAACTGGATTCCATTATTTGGAGGCTGGGCTAGTCTGCTCTTATTTTTTTTTTTTTATTTTTAATTTTAGTTGGATGCCATAACAACCCTCAGAGTATATAAGCCAGAGGAGTGGAGGCTTTGGTGAGCTAAATTGAGTAGAAGTTGGAGGGTTGTTTGGAAGCCCATAGCTATTTGAGCAGTCCTGTGAAAATATGGAACGTCGGATGGCCCCTGGCCCTGTGTCCTTTTTTCTTCCCTTTTCAAATTTTTATTTAAATTCTAGTTAGTTAACATACAGTGTAATATTGGTTTCCGGAGTAGAATTTAGTAATTTATCACTTACGTATAACACCCAGTGCTCATGACAACAAGTGCCCTCCTTAATCCCCATCTCCCCCCCCAGCCCATCATCCACCCACCTCCCTCCATCAACCCTCAGTTTGTTCTCTGTCGTTAAGAGTCTCTTATGGTGTGTTTCCCTCTCTCTTTTTTCCCTCCTTCCCAAGGAGCAGTCTGCTCTTAGAAACACTCCTTATTTTTTTAGAAAACTGACATGAAGTGTCTTGTTAGAAAACTCTCCTATATACACCTCATGATTAAATGTTTTACCAAACTGGTTATGGGTGGGCTGAATGTCAATGAAATCAGAAAAAGAAATGGAATTTGTCCTTGGAATTCTTGGTTGTTGGAATTGAGTGCCCACATGAATCCATTCAGCCTTTCCCAAAGATGAGAAGAACAAAGATCAGAGAGGGACAGACTTCCTAAGACAATTGACAATTCTTTATGGAGCATACGCTGCATGCCCAGCCCTCTGGTAGGTGGCTGAAGAGGGCCTAACCTCACAGGACAGGGACAAGTCATTGCAGCCCATGACAAGGTCACTGAGGATGGTCTCTGTGGGGTCTGGAGTCACCAGGTCACTAGGCCCTGTCCCCGTGGGGCTGCTTTGGGCTTAGGGGGCACACGATGGGTCTGTTTTTCCATACATCTCTGACCCCACTTGCATATAACTGAGCCCAGCGATGAACCTGGGTCCCGGGTGGGTTTAAGTGTGAAGAAACAACCCTTGGGGCTGGTTGTGAGGCTGGTGAGGGCGTGTGAGAGCTCTCAGAGGCCCAGATCCTTTTACCCAGGAAAGCAACCTTGAGTGAGCTAGCCAGGGATGGATGCACATGGCCAGCTAGGCCTGCTCTTGGGGGTTCCAGGCAGAGAGGGGGTTGTGGAGAACCTTGCATCAGCACAGTGGGGCTCAGTGGGGAGAGATTCAGTTGTCATGTCCTAGTTACTCATGCTGGCTCTTCCTGGCTTGGACATAAGGTTTACTCCCATGCAAGTAGCTCAGCCTGGGCCACTCAGGTTTTTACAGCAGAGTGGCATCATGTTCTCCAGATACTAATGTCATGGAGTGAGCTGGGGAGAGGTGGGGTACCATTGTGAGACTGGGTGCCTTTTGCACCCTGAGTTGGGGCTGTGGCTCCCAGGTGGGTCCGATGATGCCTCTGGCCACATGGGTAATCCCTGACGTTCCTGGAAGCCCATCACTGCAGAGAAGGGAGGTGATGGGGTTTGCGTCTGCAACAAGGACAGAGCAGCCAGGCCCTCCAATCATATACAACAGCCTCTCTTTGCCCAGCTGGGAGGCCAGACTCTCAGGCAGCAGAAATGACCACTTCCGGGTCCTCTAGTGAATCAGATAGAAAAATCCAGTAGGATGAGGAATGTTTGTCCATGAATGAATCATCTCTGCCTATCTGCTCTAAAATCTTCCCACTTCTCCTGTTGTTCTCCCTGAGCAGTCTCTTGGACCTGGGGCTGCCCCGGTTAGCAGAAGCAGCTGGTGGCCCTTGCACCCTATCTTGCTCAAGTACGTGGTGGAGTCACTGTTTCTGGGGGCTCTGCTGAAGGATTTGCCCAGGTCTGCCTTTATATTTTGCCTGCTGGGTGCTCCCCTCGCTGAGTCATGGGGAGCTGGAGGGCCCTGCTTTCCTGGGGGCATTGGCGTCATGGGGGAACTGGTCCAAAGTAACATGGCATTTCGAGAGGCCTGATTCTGCCCCCTGGATCTCCCCACGTGCTTCCGGAGGTTTTCTTGCTCTGGGAAGCTTGTTTGCCCAGCTGTAACCCGCTCTCTTTCCTGACTTCCGGATCCCATGTCAACTGTAAACTGTACTCCGCACGTGGCCGGTCATAATTCACCTCTCACCTCTCGCCCCTCTGACGTCATCCTGCCTTTCCCATCTGTTATGCTTCTGGACTGGCCACTTCACTGGACCCTGAGGTTCAGGCTGAAGCTCCACCTTAGATATTCAGGCACTGCCTCAGGCCGATGGGCTTGTGTTTACTCACTCATGCACATACTTGCCCACTCAAGCCCTCACACTCTTACACACATCCACACACTCATGCACGCACCACACATTCACTTATGCTCCCACTCACACACTCACACATACCTGCTCACACACTCAAGTACTCATTTGCACACACTCATACTAACACACCCTCACACTCATACACGTACTACTCACTTATGTGCCCACTCACCCACACACTCTTACATACTCCCTCATGTACTCCCTCACAGTCTTGAGAGCTGGGCCCTGATCAGATCTGGAGGAAAGGGGAAACAAAGATCTGCCTGCTACTGTCCTTGCCCTCCAAGACCTCCCAGTCAGGTCTGATTCTGTCCACACCTAAGCTTCAGTTCTAGCAGGATCTGGTCTTAGGCATGAGCTCTGGTCTGGTCAGGAAGCAGGCAAGACTGCCTCTGCATTTTGGGCTCAGAACTTTGAGGAGGATCCAGGCACTCCTATCACTGGGAGCAAACCAGCCCCCTTAAGATAAGGGACAGGTCATAATAGGAGTCCAGGGCAAGCCAGATGTGCCCCATGGGGCAGGAATGACCTTTCCTTCTTCCTGGAGACCAGGGACACGGGAAGAAGACATTAATTTAGCACTGAAGACCTGATTGTTTTGCTTGTTGAAAAAGATGACCATGACTCAGCCCATAGGAGGCATGCACAGCTCAGGGAGTGCCAACTCATCCCAAACAGGAGAGGAAGTGCTTCTCCGGGACTGCCATTTCTCTCTTCACTACCTACCAAACTCTTATCCATGCTTCAAGGCCCACTCAGTTATGTCCTTCTCTGTGAAGCTTATTCTCACACCATAGGTGGAATTAATCTCTTCCTTTTCTGTGCTTTCCTGGCACTTTTGAAAATAATCCCTTACAACTGGGCTTGCTTGCTGCTACGTCCTCCCACCATGCTCCTTGAGGTCAAAGCTGTCTTTTTCAGCTCAGTGTCCCTAGGGTCTAGCTCAGGCCTGGCACAGAGGAGGTACTCAGTGAAGGATGTGGCCTACAACAAAATCTACTGTTACTGCCAGGAATCTGTTAGCTTTCCTTTCACGTGCAATCCCTGGGGCTGCGTTGTAGCTGGTAGCTACCCTGGCCACCTCCATACTTACTGCCCGGAGCCTCTTACTTGCTCTCACCACAACGCACACCTCTGAGTTGCTAATAGCCCCTGCCCCCCCTTCTCCCCCGCCCCCTGCAGGGCCATTACTAGATGCTCTTGGGGCAGGAGGGCCATGTGTCCAGCTCCAGTGGCCTAGCGATGCCGTTACTGAGCAGCGATGTGTTTACCCAGCCTCTGTAACCCACATGTGCTGTTCCCAATTGCCCTCTGCTTGAACCTGGCACAGTATTTTAGTGTGTCCTATAGAATAATATTGAGAGAACGAACAAATCAGTGGCAGAACCTTCTGAGATTTGCCTAATTGCAACTCAAATTGTTCCCATATTGGAAATTACATGGCTAGGATGCCTTTTGGGGAACTGAATATTAGGAGCCCAGGAAGGTCAGCCAACAATGAGTTGCTGGTTTTTTTTTTTTTTTCTTTTCCTCCATGAACTCTTACTGAGGCATTTTCCTGCAATGAAACATGTATAGGTTGACTCAAAACAGATTTCACAATCGCTTTATCCAATTTTGGACGACTTAATTCGGCAATTCATGTAACCCTCTTTAATCAGCCTCACGTCCAGGGGCTGTTGTGGTCTCAGCACTTTGACATACATGTCACTGGGGGCAGCACCCCTAAGCACAGAGGCCACGGTCAGTCCCTGCTGTGGCTTGGTGAACTGCGACCATGTTCGGGCCTCTTAGGGACTGGGTCACGGGGAGGGCCCCAGCAAAGCAGGAGACCCGTGAGTCTTGTTTCTGGGCATGCAAAAACAAAACAAAACAAAAAGAGAAAAAACCCGGAACAACCCTGACCAGGGACAGTGGAAGTAAGCATCATTTGTGTGTTAAGATTGTTCCAGTTTTGACGCTGTCGTGAAGAGGGTGGAGGTCTTGGGATTTTTGACTCTGACATTACATAAAAATATATTGGCTACGTGCCTGGCTCAGAGTCCTAAGGGGAAAAGTAATTTCCTTTCCTTCCCTCTCTTTACGGCACTGGGGAAACGTACCTCTGGAATGAGCTGCGGAAGTACGTCCAGCTGGTGGCATCCACATTGTTGCCCCTCAGGGGTTGAGGAAGATGCCAGGTCTCACCAGGGAGATGGCTATGTGTCTAGCACTTGCACTCTGCAGACCCTTCATTGTTGATTCACACCCGTCCTCTGAGGAGCCTGGGGAACCATGACCTGCATTTTACAAATGGGACAGCCGAGGCCTGAAGCACTCAGGTGGTTTGTTTAAGGTTGTCCAGAGAGTTAATGGCAGAGCCAGGGTGGTAGAACCAATCTCCTACTCCTGACCCTGGAGTTGTTTCATTGTGGTTTTTTTGTTAGGCACTAGGTCTCTCATTTGCTTTGCTAGAACACTGTTGAGCATTTGAGGCTGTGCTTGCTCTGAAACATGAAGCATGAATGCAGGGCAAGGGGCAGCATCTGGGCATCATCTGCAAGCCGCCACTGAGCTCAGATAGCTCATTCTTAGGTGTTTCCTCAGTTATCTGGAATGTGGTGGTTTATTTGTTCTTTGCCCAAAGCCATGCGGGCCCTTGTTTCCCTGGGCAACCCCAGTTACAGACCAGGTGTGTGCAGGGTGTTGGTGGGGAGAAAGAAGGGCCCGTGTGTGCCAGGAACTATTCCAGCTGCTTTGCGTATATCATTTCATTTAGAGAGCAGCAGAGTCAGTGCGGAGGGCCTCCAGAGAAAAGGGAATCGATGCTGCCTGGATTGAGGGAGTATGTGTGTGTGTATGTGTGTGTGCGTGGTATGTGTTTGTGTATACTCTGCATTGCGAGAGTTTGTGTGTGGTGTTGTGTGTGATGTGTGGAGTTTGTGGTGTGTGTGTGTGCGCACGTGTGCGTGTGTAGTATGTTTGTGTATACTGTGTGCATTGTGAGAGTTTGTGGTGTTGTGTGTGATGTGTGGAGTTTGTGGTGTGTGTGTGCGCACGTGTGCATGCGTGGTATGTGTTTGTGTATACTGTGTGCATTGCGAGAGTTTGTGTGTGGTGTTGTGTGTGATGTGTGGAGTTTGTGGTGTGTGTGTGCGCACGTGTGCATGCGTGGTATGTGTTTGTGTATACTGTGTGCATTGCGAGAGTTTGTGTGTGGTGTTGTGTGGAGTGTGTGGAGTTTGTGGTGTGTGTGTGCGCACGTGTGCGTGCGTGGTATGTTTGTGTATACTGTGTGCATTGCGAGAATTTGTGTGTGGTGTTGCGTGGAGTGTGTGAAGTTTGTGGTGTGTGTGTGTGCACGTTTGCGTGCGTGGTATGTTTGTGTATACTGTGTGCATTGCGAGAGTTTGTGTGTGGTGTTGTGTGTAGTGTGTGGAGTTTGTGGTGTGTGTAATAGGCATATTGTGTGTGTGTTATGTGGGTGAGGTATGCATGGGGGGTGTGTGTGTGTTGGGCATACGTGTTATGTGTGTTGCATGTACAGTGTGTGTGTGTAGTGTGTATGGTGTGTGCGGGGTACTTACCTGTAGTGTATGCACGCATGTGCCTGGAGGCCAGTGGTCAGGAAGGGCCACTGGACAGAGTGGTGTCCTGCCCTGACGACGGCTGCTTTAGACAGGGAGGGGAGCGTTCCTGTCGGGTGGGAGGTGGGAAGGCAGGCAGGCATGAGGGGAGAGGGCGGGCAGAGAAGGTGGGTGACCGGGCCGCTGTTAGGTTGGCACTAAGGGGGCTCGCTGGGAGACCAGGGCAGAGAGGCGAGCTGCTGGTGTCCAGATGCAGCCTTCTCCAGGCCCTTGGCTCCCCATTTTAGCACTTGGAGGCAGGCCTTCAAACTGGGGAATGACACCTCCTTACCTCCAGGGACGCTGTGAGGCTCAGGTGCTGTGAGCAGGGCAGGTGCCCTCTAGGTCTGGCCAGGCCGCTGGCCCTGCCCTGGTGTCCAGCCAAGTGCCAGGAACTCCCAAATTCACCTCTGTTTTCTGAAGTCAAAACCAACACAATTGCCTCTTTAGCATCTGCTCTTGGAAGTCCCACGGCAGAGAATTCATGTTCTCTTTTGAACCTGCCCCACCTCATTAGCCTCTATAAATGGTCCTTCCAACTGCATGGATTCTGCAGCTGGAAACCAAGGCACCATCCTTAACTACACATCACCGATTCTGGTGGTTCTATTTGGAAGTCTTTTTTTTTTTTTTTTTTAAGATTTTATTTATTTATTTGACAGAGAGAGACACAGCGAGAGAGGGAACACAAATAGGGGGAGAGGGAGAGGGAGAAGCAGGCTTCCCACTGAGCAGGGAGCCCGATGCGGGGCTTGATCCCAGGACCCTCTGATCGTGACCTGAGCCGAAGGCAGACGCTTAATGACTGAGCCACCCAGGCGCCCCTCTATTTTGAAATCTTATTCAAATGTCCCCATCTCTGTACTATGGCGTCTACCCTAGCCTAGATGCCATCAGCTCTCTCTTGAACTTCTCTGCAATTTACCATCTCTTTGATGTCATTCCTCAGCTCTGTCCAACCGACTGTCCCTAGGCAAGCACACTGATCTTTATCAAGCTAAAGCAGATCGAGGGGCTTGGCTGTGTACCTGTGTACAGCCCCCGGTTGGCTTCCCTTTGCACCAAGACACAATGTTTGATACTTTTTGTGGCCTCCAAGGCCTCCTGCAGTCCTACTTGCCTCCTCTTCACCCTCCTCCCTGCTCTCTCCCCTCTACTCACCATGCTTTCCTCTGGGCTTTAGTGCTCCACTGGCTTCCAGGCCTTCGTCCAGACCATTGTTTATCCCACACCAACCCTACTTATCTTCCCACATCAGGGGAAGAAGGATTTCTGCAGGGAGTGCTTCTGTGACCCACAGTCTTGTCTCACAGAAGCCTGTTCTCCTTGGACGTCCTCATCATTCCTGCTTTGTAATCCTTCGGCTTGTCTGACACCTGTCTGCCCCATTAGCCCGTAAACTTCCTGAGGGCAGGGACTGTGTCTGTCTCGCTCACCAGCATGTGATCAGTGTCTGGCATAGTGCCTGACACATGAGGGTGTTTGCTGAATGCTGGATGATTGGACGAGAGAGCAGTGCTCCGTTGTTGCCTTGTGATCATGTTCTCCTGGCCTCATCTCTTAGGATTTGGTGGGCGGAGCGAGGAAGAGCCAAAATGTGGGGATGGTGGCTCACTAAACAGTGCTCACAAGTGGCCTGCCCCTGCTCTGCAGTGGGGCCTGGGGCTCTAGCTCACACAGGCCCCTGGAGGCCCGTCTGGTGCCCTGTGATGGAGCCAGCAACAAGGGGCTGTCACCTAAATCCTTCCTCCCTGGCAGCCCACCTGCTGAATTCTCTGAATGACTCCCAGTGTCTTCCAGGGAGAGGCTGAAGGTTCATTTGCAGTAGCTTATGGAGAAGTCACTTGGCCTGGGCTCACTGGTTTTCAAAAGGCAATTCCCATCTTTGGGTCAGGAAAATAAGGCCATGGGAGGCTGATCTGAGACTTCAAAAGGAGCAGCCCATCACCCATGCTTTTTCTCTTATAACTTGAGATTCTACCACTTTCCCAACCTGTGCATACAAACAAGTCCCATTAAGAGCAGTAACCTGAATTTACTGCCTCCTTCCGCTATCATTTTATAGGGTCTTGACTCCCTTGCAGCATTCCCACTAAGTATTTCTGTATTCCCCAGTGTGTCTGGTGTGTGCTCATAAGCATGTCAGGCTGCTACTTTGTGCCTCTACTTCTAGAAACTGCTGCCCCCCTCTCTGAGTGTCCTTCTCACTGTGGGCCCTGGCATGCTGCCTGAGCATGACTTCTGACTGCCACCATCCTCTCTGGGGTCACCACAATGTACTGATGGTCACTCCTGCTGCCCTCTCCCATCAGGGACTATGGTCTTGCGGGCCACAGCATTGCCGTGCAGGGACCGTCACAGTGAGAAAACTGAGCATGAGTCTGAGCCCTTTTTGGCTACCACCTCATATTAAAGAATTTAAAAACTGTAGACATGAATCCATAGGACTAGACAGGGGAGGAACAGAACCATCAAGAAACCTTCTTTGCTCAGGTGTGGAAATCTTATATTCAGGTCTGCATTATAGAGTCTTGCCTTAGAATGAATTCTCTCCATGAAGGCGGTTTGGTTCTTTACGCATTTAGATTTCTGGGAATTTTGCCCTGTGCATCTCTGGATCCCAAGCAGGCTTGAGCTGAGACCCCTGTTAGTCACCAGTGTGGTATGGGAGGAACTGAGCTCAGGATTCCTGGGGCATTAAAGGTTAGTATCCATGCTACAGGCTGAGAAATTGGCGCTGCCTACCTGGTGTCTGGGGGGAGACACCAGTAGATGAGGCGAACATTGGTTTCTTTGTTAATCTCTTTGTGCTTGGCTTATGCTGCTGGAACTGACCTGAGGAATGGGATTCTATTATCCTTGTTTTTTCCCTTTGCAAGTATACATTTTGCATTTTTGCGTGTTCTGTTGTCTTCTGACTTACCTCCAGAATCTCTCACCTGGACACACAACATGCAAGAAAATAAAATATTCTGAAGTTCAAGTTGGAATGTCCCCTGGGAAGCTGCAGGATTCCAAGGAGATGTCATGGATTTTTGTCTGAAATAGATTACAACCTGAGAGCCCTCCAAGTCGTCTCTGGAACTTGAGCTATAAACATCTCTGAACAAGACATATACAGCTCGGCATCTGTAGGGGAGCCCAAGATTGGAGTAATGATTGGCAGAAATCTTTGGGGCTGGTGGGAGTTTCGGGATCTGGCTCCCCCTAGTCAAACAGGGGGTCTGGATTCTATAGTTGACTCTAAGGGCGGATGGTTTGGCACTGACAAGGTGCATGGTCATGCCTGAGGATGAATCACCTGCTGCAGCTGGCACAGTGTCCCCAAGTCCCTTCCACTGGCTGGAGGCACCTTTGGTTGGCCTGCTTTCATTGGCAAAGCTGATGCACATGGAATGTTTCCTTCAGAGTTAAAGGCTGTTATCTTGACAGGAGAGAGCCAAGAGTTTCCTTTGGGTTTCCAGCTCACGAGGGAGAGTTCTGCAAGGCATCACTCCCATGCTATTGAAATCATACTCGGCTGTGGCTAATAATTCGATTCAACATTCATGGGACTTCCTTCTCTGTGCCAGATACCAAGTAAGGTGATGGGGAAACAGAGGCTGGTTCAGATATGATTCCTGTCCTCAAAGTCATCCTGGTCAGAACACAGAGCAGTGGTGCAGAAAAGTCCTTCTGGCGGCATGGTAGACAGTGCCTATCCACTTTTTTTGGACACAAACCTTTGAGATTCCAATAGATGTAGTGAATCCACTCGTAAAAATGTACAGATACATGCCTCCCCTACCAGCATAGGGGATCCCTTAAGTCAGAACCTCAGTTTGAAAATTCATCTAAGAGGATAGGTTTAGGGGGTAGCTAGAGGCACCCCTGTCTGTAGGCCTTTGTATTATTCCAGGCAAGGGAGAAGCTGATCTGTGAAGTTAGTGGCATTGGGATGGAGAGAAAGAAAGTAGAGTTCGTGGGATCTGAGGATGCACATGGTGAAGAGGAAGTGAAGAAGGAAGACTCTGAGGGTTATGATCTGGATGGCTGAATGGAAAGTGGTGCCATCAACATGGAAGACACCCAGATTCCCCTCCCCCATTTATGACATAGTAACAGACAGTCCTGTGGGATGGGGCAGGGATAAGAGCAGGGGACCTTGGGGGTCATGGAAAGGATGACAGGTGAAGGACACCTTTGTCTCCAGCCTAGTTGCACCTGGCCTGGGTAGGGGTGGCCATGGCCCCACTGGATGACCTGTGATTGTCATGCTCAGCTTTGGGGGCATGGTTTTTATCTCTGATATGTAGGCTGTCCTTGGGCATAACCAAGGACTTCAACCAGTTTGGTGTCAGGAAAGAGACTTGTCAACAACATCTTGCTGTGGTCACATTTTCACCTGGAGTAGAGTATTAAGTTCTGTTCATGGCACTATAGGTTGTGGGGCATGTACAAACAGCTGCTGAACTTTCCTAACTTAACCATGCTTAGGCCACCTAAGATCTGATGAGTGATACTGTCTGGGAGTAGGGTTAGGCATGTATATATTTATAAAAAGTTCACGAATTAATTCTGATGCATTAAGAACCACTGATTTAGACCATCTTCTCTTTTTATAACTGAAGAAATGGGGGTTTAGGAGGGACACAGTCTTGGCCCAGATTAGCAGGTGGCAGGGCTTGGCCCAGCATTCCTGAATCCTGAACCAATACTGTCCTTATCCCCAAGTGCTTCTTCCGGGCTTAGGCCATGGTTCTAGGCTCTATCAGCCAGACTTAAAACACCAGGCATTTTTGAAGACAAAGTCTTCTAACCTGCTTTTAATTCTTCCCTGGAAGGCTTAGGGGATATGTGTCTTCCATCCCAGGTGGTTGTGAAGAAGGGAAATAGTACATAGAAGTTCTCCCTGAGATCCACACCAGGAAGTAGATACTGAGTTGGCTCTTTTATGGCCTCTAGTGGCAGTTGGGTCCCATCATGGCTCTTGGCCATATATTCTTCCCTGACAACATCATTGGGGCCCATCTGTTCTGTTTTGGACCCCAGGCAGCCTGGGTTCCCAAAGGGGCCAGCCTCCAGAGGGACCCTTTCTTTCCTGCTTATGGGTTAGTTTGGCCACAAGACTGGGACTGCCAGTGCCTAGGTAGGCTCCTCTGGGGTTGGGGGAGAGGGCTGCTGGAGATAGGAGTGTTGGCTTTTGGGTAAGGCTGTTTGATACAGGTGATACTTAGAGGGCCTGTGAACATAGCCTCATACTCCTACCTCTCACAGGGTTTTCCAGGCTGATCCAGTGCACCATGTCTTGGGCCACCCACCTAGCCCTCGAGGGCAGCCTGATGCATAAACCCTTTTATCAGGGGCCTGAAATGCTCAGTGTGGGACACTGTGACATTTACAGATGATCTTTGCCCCTTCCTTAAATTTCCACCCCTGTAAGGGATGGGAGAAGTTAATTATGTGATTGTGTAAATGGCATGATTATATAGAAATATCCGATGAGGCATCTCTTCATAGGAGAAGGGGTGTCTCAGTACGGGAGGAGCAGAACTACCCTGGAGGAATAGTGGGAATGGGTGTTTGAGACAACGTCAACCCCAGAAGTGTTCCTTGCAGGGGCACGAGTAAATTTGCACCCCCCAGAGCAGAGCCACACCTGTAGAATTCCCTGTGCTGTGTGCATTTGGACAGCAGTGATTAGGATCTGGTTACAAATTGCTGGAACAGTTGAAAGGCAGGCTAGGCAGGTAAGGCAGAAAGAGTTGTGCTTTCAAAACTGAACTCAGAGAAATGACAAACGGACTGAGGATTCAGTCCAATAATTATATCAATCCTGGTAGAGTGAAGTGACCAGACTGGTTTAGTGCAGCCAGACAGATGGATCCGCACGAGACAGCGTAGAGTGGGGCATGCACCTGCATGGATGCTGAAGGGATACAGGTGGCCGAAGATGGCAGAGGAACAGCAGAATGAAAGCAGAGGGTCGGGCTGGGCAGACACAGAGATGGCACCTCTGCCCTGCCTGGTCTTGGCTTTTATTTGTGCCCTGGGAATGGGGGTGGGGGTGAAATTGATGATTAATGTCAGAACCACCTGGGCATTGTAGGATGTTCTTGCTGACTTAACACTTAAAGTTTTTTTTTTTTTTTAAGATTTTTTAAAATTTATTTGACAGAGAGAGACACAGCAAGAGAGGGAACACAAGCAGGGGGAGTGGGAGAGGGAGAAGCAGGCTTCCCACCGAGCAAGGAGCCCAATGTGGGGCTCGATCCCAGGACCCTGGGATCATGACCTGAGCTGAAGGCAGATGCCCAATGACTGAGCCACTCAGGCGCCCCAACACTTAAAGTTTTAATTAAAGGTCCAAGACATGTAGCCATTTATAATCTTTTTGACATAAGAGTTTGAATGGGACCCAGTGCAAGCCTTGAGCCATATGAGCCATGTAGTCAGACACAGAGCTGGCTGCCTGAATGATAATCTTCATGTAGTGTATGCTCTGTTCTCAAAGCACTGTGACTCTGAGGAGAAGTATGAAAATGTGTGTGTGTGTGTGTGTGTGTGTGTGAGAGAGAGAGAGAGAGAGAGAGAGAGAGAGAGACAGGAGATAGAGAAACAAAGATCATTCACTTTGCTTCCTAACTGAATTGTCCCTGCTAGAATTGTGCAGTGCAAAACCTGCACAGCTGAACATAACAGCTCTGACTTAGCCCAAAAATAGAATTTTGAAAATACTTGAAGACTAGACTATGGAGCTTAGTACTGACTCAGATCTGTGATGTGGAAGAGTCTATCATATACTTTATCTGGTCAAATAGAAAAGGTATTTGAGAGGCTCTTGCAAAAAATTCTCCAACTAATGTGCAAATGTGTGTCTCATCAAGTGAGAGAGAAAACTCCGGTGAAAAGTCAAGAAGGCTGTTAACCAGGGTGTGAAGAGAGAGCATAGAAAGTATGAGCTTTCCTCAGTAATGTAACAGGAGAAAGCCAGGGACTTCTTCAAACATGTCTGCATTTGTGCATTTGTGGATTGCTAAAAATTTTGGAGACTGTATTTTAATATTATAAAGTTCTACTCTCTGTGATATATACAGATGTATGAGCATGTAAACAGATTCACTTGATTTCAAATTGTATATACTGGATTCTCATGTGCATTTATATTACATGCCGACTTTAGAAATTAATTCCAATTTTAAGATTTAGGTCTTCTTTTATATCCTTTAGCAGTGTTTGTAGTTTACCGTGTACAAGTCTTTACCGTCTTCATTAAATTTATTACTAGGTAATAAATTATTCCTTTGGATGTTATTAGTAAATGGAATTGTTTTCTTAATTTTCTTTTGGATTGTTCATCGCTGGTGTACTGAAACACAACTGATTTTTGTGTGTTCATCTTGTACCCTGAAACTTTGCTGAATTTGTTTATGAGCTCTAGGAGCTTTTTTATTTTGGTGAAATCTTTGGGATTTTCTATATCTAAGATGATGTCATTTGTGATTAAAGATAGTTCTAATTTTTCCATCCCAGTTCGGATGGCTTTTATTTATTTTTCTTTCCTAATTGCTGTAGATCGAATTTCTAGTAGTACAAAAACACAATGTATCAAGTCTCATAGGATACAATAAAGGCAGTGCTCAAGGGGAAATTTATAGCAGCCTACATTAAAAAAAAAAGATCTCAGATGAATAACCTAACTTTATACCTCAAGGAACTAGAAGAAGAAGAGCAAACTAAAACCAAACCTATTAGAAGGAAGAACATAATGATGGTTAGAGCAGATATAAAATAGAATCAATGAAAGCAAAAGTTGATTCTTTGAAAATACCAAAAAGATTGACAGACCTTTAGCTAGATTGATGAAAAAAAGAGAGAAGATGCAAATAAAATCAGAAATGGGAGAGAGGACATTACTATCAACCTTAACAAAAGAAAAATTATTATTAGAGAATATAATGAGCCATTGTATGTCAACAAGTTAGATAATCTAAAAGAAGTAGATAAATTTCTAGAAATATAAATTACAAGTTTCTAGAAACTGACTTTAAGTTAGAAAATTTGAATAGGCCTATAATAAGTAGAGATTGAATCAATGATTTAAAAATATCCAACAAAGAAAATTCCAGGACCAGATGGCTTCACTGGTGAATTCTACCAAACATTTAAAGTAGAATTAACACCAATCCTTCTCAAACTTTTCCAAAAATAGAAGAGCGGGGGACACTTCCTAACTCACTCTATCAAGCTATGTTTACACTGATACCAATGCTAGCTAAGGACATCACAAGAAAAGAAAATTGCAGGCTAATATCCCTTATGAATATAGATGCAAAAATTCTTTACAGAATACTAGTGAACAGAACACAATAGCACATTAAAAGGATTATACGCCATGACCAAGTAGGGTATATCCCAGGAATGCAAGAAGATCAATCAGTGTGATACACCACATTAATAGAACAAAGAAACAAACACATAGACATCTCAACTGATGCAGGAAAAGCATGTGATAAAGGGTTTTTCAGTGATGAAAAACACTCAGCAAACTGAAAATAGAAAGGCACTTCCTCAATATGATAAAGGGCATTTATGCAAAATCCACTGCTAACATCATACTCAATGGGAGAAGACTGAAAGCTTTCCCTCTTAGATCAGTAACAAGACAAGGATTTTTGTCTTTTACCACTGCTAGTCAACATCTTAGCAGAACCTGTTGGCCATTTGCATGTATCCTTTGGAAAAATGTCTGTTCAGGTCCTTTGCTCATTCTTTAATTGGGTTTTTTTTTTTTTTTTTGCTTTTGAGTTGTAAGAGTTCCTTATATATTTTGGATATTGACCCCCCTATCAGGTAAATGGTTTGCAAACATTTGCTCTCATTCCAGAGGTTGCCTTTACATTTTTTTTTTATTGTTTCCTTTGCTGTGCAGAAATTTTCTAGTTTGATGTGGTCCCACTTGTTTATTTTTGCTTTTACTGTCTGTGCTTTTGGTGTCAGAGCCAAAAAAAACCATCATTGCCAAGGCCAGTGGCAAGGAGATTGTCCCCTGTGTTTTCTTCTAGGAGTTTTATAGCTGCAGGTCTTAAGTCTTTAACCCATTTTGAGTTGATTTTTGTGTATGGTATAAGGTAAGGGTTTTCAATATCATTTTAAAGTTGCCTTTGTCTTGATTCAGTGTTCACTTGATTGCTAGAAAGCTTTGACTATTTTCCAGAGTTCTGACAAAGTTGTTTCTAATAGTTTTTCAGTGTTTCTTGTCATTTGGAGCCAGTTACTGTCGTTTTTCTGGTATCACTCACCACTTTCTTTATAAGGCTGTTCTGAACCCAACCAGAGAAAATTTCAACCTTCTTCTGGTTCCCTAGTTGTCTCTCCTTACGTTTTTCAAAGAGCTCCCAATTTGCCTTATAAATAGATTAAATTTCTTATTATCCATAGTAAAATGTTAATGACTTTACATATAGATCTCATTTTTTTTTTTTTTTTTTTAGAGTCTTCCACTGAACCCTGTTCATAGAAGACATCTGAAAATGTTGGCCTTCTTATTCCTGGACCTTGGTCTTCCCTGGATACCTGGCAGTGTCTGGCTTTGCCCAGGACTGGCCGGACATAGTTTTCTTGCAGCGATATAGGGCTTGGGGAAGGAATGCTTTGGTCTTACATCATAGGAGGAGGCAGAACAAAGGCGGCAGGGGAGCCCTGTGATGCTTTCCTGTCCCCCTCACTGTCCTCCTCTGTTTCTCTCTCTAGAGTCTTCCTTTGCAGAGAATGTTTGACTCAGAGGACGGAGGTGGGCCTGAGGTCTCCCACTTCCACAGCGATCCCAACAGCACTTATGCTGGGTTTGTGTCTGTGCCAGTAAGTTTGTTTAATGAACAAAAAGCATAATGACTTTAATTAGGTTTTAGTGTAAAGAACACAATTACGGAGCAGGCTTTTTTGTCACCCTCGTGGAATTTATGATTGTTTGAAAAGTCAACACCCACTTCTAGCCACTCCCGTCTTTACTTCTTGGTCAACCCAGCATCCCCATTAATCAATGGCGTTGGCTTCTGATGCCAAAGTGGAAAGTATGAGCTGGTTTTTCCCAACTTGTAGTGACAGCTCACCCTTCCTCACCTCCATGTCCATCTGGGGCTCTAGTCTCAGCCTGGATGCCTGCCTCTGAGGGTCTGTGTTTTGAGAAAACACTGGGCAGGGGAGACCATAGGGCCAGTGATTTTGGAAGTGGGGGATCATGTCATAGAAGGAAGGATGGAGAGTTCTGGCCCCCACCCAGAGTTCACTTCTACAATGTACTGAGCATCTATGATAATCCAGGTACTGTGCTGAGCACAGATGCCCCAAAGCCTAAGGGAACTCACAGCAAGCCAGGCCAGAACCACCCCAGCAGGGCCAAGGGCAAGTCAGAAGCCAACACTTGAGTAAGGTCTGGCATGGGCCAGTGGCCTAGGACCTTCCACCTGTCTCAACAGGATCTACAATCATTTGGCAGTGGGTGCAAGGTGGGCCTTGCGGAGTGAGCCATTTCAACTCCAGAGCGCTAGGGAAGGAGCTGAAGTAAGTTGCCCTTCAGGTTACCAAGTCTTCTCCATACTCCAGAGGCTGAGAAGGCAGTTTCTATGGTTTGTAAAGTTCTCTCACCTTCTAATGTGGCTCTCATTTGCCTCTTGTCAGCATCTTATTTGCCAGCCTAGCATCTCTGACTTCAAAGCAGTCTACTCTTCCTCTCTCTCTTCCCGGGGACTGGCTCTCACATAGCTTAGAGATACTGAGAACAGACTCCGCGCCCCCTTTCTTTGACCAACCATATAGTAGATTTTCCTCTCCAGTTGTGATGGAAGCTTCCTGAGGGCAGGGACCTATGTCTTTGCCTGGGCCTCTCAGGCACTGAGCAGTGATGACCAAGTTCCTCTTTCCCACGCATAGCCTTCCCTGTCCCCACGAGAGAGCCACCCGCTCTCCAGAGCAACTGGAACCACCCAGCTTTTCTGGCTCCAGACTCTGCCAGGAGGCTGAGGAGGGCCTCTTTCTGCCCATGCCATCAAGGGCCTGGTTTCCAGCTCCTAGCATGTGCCCTTTTCTTGGGAGGAAAGGGCAAGTTCTGATGAGCTCCTGGTCCCCTCTTTCCAGCTGTCTCGAGACCAGCCACGTGTGTGGGGCTAGCGAGGCTCGGGCTCCTTGGCATGCCCATCCTCACCAGAGCTGTGCTTTGGAGGGGCAGCAGCACCTCAGTGTGCTCTGAGGGTGGCAGAGGCCTAGGCTGCCCGGGGCCCCGCGTGGTGCTGCGACTTGGCGGTCATCATGATCGCCCAGTTTTTTATTGTCATAACATTAATCACGCTGAACTCACTTGGCATTAATGAGGACGTAATGTGTACTTGGACGGGAATTTTTATTGTAGTGCAGCATTAACTAACTGGCCTATTATTTAAAGTGTTACCAGACCTGGTATGTACAAATGGTTTACTTTGCAGTCTCCAAGTGTTGAAACTTTGTATGGTTTGTGTCAGGAAACTATGAATATGGAGCACAAAGGAGGCAGGGGCTGAAACAACGTGGGGCTGTCCCCTGGCAGGCAGGGAGACAGCACACCCTCGAGAAAGGGCGCCCACTGGACAGCCTGCGCAGCCCACCCCCACCTGGGCCTGTGCTGATCTCATTCCTGTGTCTGGGCCAGATGCTGGACATGAAAAACGTAGGGTGGTTTTTAGGGTCTTTCTGAGCCACCACCTTGGGGATGAAGAGAAACAGAATCATAAGATTTAGAAGTGGTAAAAAAGCTATAGCCCATGCTGAAGAGCATGTCTCCAAGGCTCTTTTCTTCATTACTGGACGGTGGCAGCTGCAGGGTTCCTATCTGCAGGCATTCACCCTTCTCTGCCATTACCTTACCCTGGCCCACACTGCCACCCTCACTGAGCTTTGTCCCCTGAGGTGCCCTGTGCTCCCCGGCCTTTGCATATGCTGGGTCCTCATTTGCTTAATGTCTGTTCATCTTCTGATGAAACTTCCCAAAGTTTCCCCCACTTTAAAGGTGTGTTTAGATGCCCTTTCTCTGTGAACCCTGTGATGGGCCATACATTCTAGCTTACGGGGGAAATCACTAAGATGCATATGACATAATCCTTGTCAGTTTAGTGTTGAAGTCAAGTCAGACACACACACACACACACACACACACTCTCTCTCTCTCTCTCTCTCCCTCCCTCCCTC
The DNA here is from genome assembly GCF_002201575.2 of Neomonachus schauinslandi. Lineage (NCBI taxonomy): Eukaryota > Metazoa > Chordata > Mammalia > Carnivora > Phocidae > Neomonachus > Neomonachus schauinslandi. The sequence continues at coordinate 15,018,624 of NC_058412.1, read as the reverse complement.
CCTCCCTCGATTAGCCAGCAGGACTTGCTAGAACTGCCTTAGCGACACAGCCTACAGCTAGAGAGCAGTGATCAGATGATCACGGGGCCACTGGGGTAGCAGTTACTCAGAAGAGGAAGCAGTCAGTGTGCTGGGCTTTGAAGAAGAGGTGGGACATAGTGGCACCTGTGGGGATGTGGGTGCAGGGCACACCGGGATTGGGAAGATGCTTAATGTGACCCCTACCCTGTTCCAGCATATCGACTTGATAGTTACAAAGTACCTCCACTGTATCTCCTGTGATTGCCACAGCAACATTACTAACTATGCAAGGAATACACTCTTGCCTCCATTTTACAAGTGAAATCACAACACGAACAACAGAGCCTCAGATTGGTTGGCCATGCCCCCCGCTGCCTCCCCCCACCCCCAGCTTGAACCAGAACTGAGACCACCTGCCATCAAACAGGGATCACTGGTGGCTGTCCTGAGGTAAAATTGATTTCCAAATTCAAGTGTTATGTATGCTGGCAACTTTTTGCTCTGCACTGACCCTGGTTGGTGTCCTGAATGAAAGGAATATTGCATTTGGGTTCAGTGATTCCCTCAGAAGGTGAGAGATCAAAAGGAGTCTAGTGCATTAGCCTAAGCTCTTGCCTTTGCCCCGGAGGCAGATGGCAAAACCCAGGGAGGGCCTGAGCAGCATCCTGTCTGTGATGTGCAGTGAATCACCAAGGTGCTTGAGAAGGACGTGGAATTGATGTGACCTAGCAGCCAATCCAACATCTGCCAGCATCCAGGGGGCCGGGAAAAGTCATAGGAGTAGAAGATCTAGTGATTGAGTGCATATAAGGTGTATGGTCTAAGAGAGAATGAGGATTTTTAAGACTTTATATGTAATAAGGTTTCCCACTTGCTGCATTTTCGAAGTCAAGTTAGTCCCTAGACTAACTATGTATGAATAACTAAGGCTAATTGGAGGTAATGGCCATGAGATCTAGGAACAGCTGTGCTAGGAAGAGAAGGGCAGGAGGTGAGTGTATAGAGCGGCAATGGCAAACCAACCGGGTGGCTCAGGTAACCACACCTGCTGGCCGGTTGCTCCCACACCACGTGTAGGTCCGTGTGCATATGTAGTGAACGTGTCCACGGCTCTGCTTCTGGATTATAACCAGGCTTCTGCATTCTAATCACTATAACACGTGGCCTTTGTGTTTTTCCTTTTGATGTTGACTGACTGTGGATCTCCTGTTCTCTTCATTACTTCCCGTTGCCCTTCTTTAGAGAAGGACAGGCTATTGTTCTAACTCCTCGCCTCAGCTGCGAGGAGTTTCCAAGAGCTAGCTGAGCCCCGCTTGTGTGGAGTTGGGTGGGATGGGGATGTGACCCCTGTCCTTAAGCAGATGGCTCTTGGATTGGCAGGAGATAGGATATAGTGCGAGTAGGGTCTGTCCTAATGGCAAAAGGACTGTTGATAGTGGCCTGGAATAGAGACAAAGGGTCTGGCCTCATAGAGATGCTTTCAGGAGCTAGATAGAAGGTCAAAGTTTCATCAGAATTGGGAGTCCAAAGAGGACTCCTGTCCTTGTGGAGTCTTCTGTGGAAATCCAGGTTAAGGTCGTAGGCCTGTCAGGTGAATCATACCAATGCTTGTAACACATCTCCAAATCTCGGTGGTTTAATGTAGTAGAAGACTTACTTCTCATCACACAGAGTCCAACAGGATGTTCCTTGTGTCTCTCCAAGTGGCATCGGATATGTTCATTTCAGGATATTAGCATCTCCATCCTGTGGTTTTGCCTTCCCCAAGGCTGTATTACTCTGCTGGGTTTTCCGTATCTGGCTGACAGATGGGGGAAAAGAGGGAGGATTACACTTGGAAGGTTTTAATGGACAGGCCTAGAAGTAGAGCAGAGCACCTTTGCTACCTTTGCCCACATTCAGCAGGCCCGGACTTCAACACATGGCCACACCTGACTGCAAGGGAGGCTGGGGAGTGGAGTCTGTGTGCCCAAGAAGAAAAGGAGATGGGTCTTTGTATGTCACTCTCTGCCATCCCTGGCACGGACTGTACATAGTCATAATCCCCATGTAGTGAGTCCCTACTGTGTGCTAAGCACTATGCTAGTCTCTAAACATACACTATTTATATCCTGGTGGATACTGGAAATCAAGGGCTCTCTCAGACCCACTGGATACTAGGCACAGAACAGAATGAATGACCTTACCTTTTGGTGGGGTAGAGGGGCCTCACACATAGCCCAGTCTATTTCTTATCTATTCAGGGTTCGGGCATGTTCAACCTGAGGCTGGTGAATTTTAGGACCATGGGTGACTGTGGACTGATAGGCGCTTGATGGGGGGTGGGTGGGAGTCAGTGGATCTGGCATTGCTGGCCTTGAAACCTTGCTGCCTGACCAGCTTCTTACCAAGGTCCTCCCTCTAGGTTTGCTGGTCCAACTGGGAGGGGGTGGGTTTGGGATTTCACCATAAAGAGCCATTGGCTGGCCTCCAGGCACCAGGTTATCGCTGCATGACAGGCTCTGGAGTCTTTTTATTCACTGTCTTTTCTCCCTCTGCTTCTCTGTTCCTTTCTTCATTTCTCCTGACATCCTTTTATTTTCCTTCTAATTGACATTGTGGACAAGGTCTGCTGGTAAGTTAATCAAGTTTATCCCAGCTGACACTCTGTTTATAATTTACAATTTACATTCCAGCTTTAGCAAGGTCCATCCATTTCTCAACCGTGGCCAGTGTGTTCTCTCTGCGTGCTTGGCCTTGGATTGTACAGAGTGAGGGAAGCAAAGGTTGGGGCCTCAAAGGACAGGATATTGATGAAACCTGGGGTTTCCATGTGACAGATGTGTGGATGTCACAGGAGGATGTTTATCCATCACCCACAAGCAGCAGGGTCCTTAGATGTGCTTGGACCTTCCCAGGCCCACAGGATTAGGGAGCTGAGCGAGTTCCCCAGACAGCCACGCACAGCGCCCTGATAATGAGCAGCTTCTTCTCCTATCCTTAATCTTGCCTTGTTTAATTTGCCTCCAAATTATGACAGGCTAGGACCAGAGTGCACATGACCGTGTTCTCTCCTGAGCTCCGTGCAATCTTGTGTAAGTGTTTTCCCCTTTGACCCCGGTTTCATCGACTGCCTGGTAAGAAGATAGGGAAAGATGTTATCTCAAGTTCCCTTCAACTCTGAAATCCATGAATCTCATTTTTCATCTCTTTAATAATCTTTGCGGCTCTCCTCTCACCCTGGGAGATGGTGTGGTGAAGTGGAAAGAGTATGCTCTCAGAGTCTCAGCTTTCTCATCTTTAAAATGGGGATAAGATCCATTATCTTGTAGAGACTTTTGAAGATCAAGTGAGACAGTATCATATGTGAGTGTTGAAGGGGAACCTGGCTCAGGTGTGCTGAGAAAGGTTATGTCTTCTGTGCCATTTACCACGGAATTAAGTATGGTCCATGCTTTCTAGGAAAGCCCAGTCAACACTCTGCAAAAACAGAGAAACCACAAGGAGGAGATGGTTGATCAGGCATGTGGTACAGTGGCCCAAACTCTGGGACTCAGAGCCACGCTAAAACAAGGGCCCTGGGAGGAGGAGAGACATTATCTCGAGCTAGCACCTGGCTTGCCCTTTGGAGCACAGAAGAAAACCCAAGTAGGCCACACAGAGGGCAGGCTTGCCTTGTAGAAATACATGCAAATGTGTTTGTCATTAGGCCTTCCACGCCAATAATCCATATCTTCTCCTCTTTCCTCTGTTGTCGTTTTTCTCTGTGGCCAGAAGCCAGATAAAACACACTGTCTCATAAGCTTCAACAGCCGATTCTGCCTTCCCAGGCCAGAGTGGGGGCTGGGGCAGTGGCCTCCACTGCCAGCTCTGAATCCCCTCCCGCGGGCTCTGGCCGTATAGGTACTCTATGGAGTCAGGTTGGGGATCGGGGCTGGTCCCTGAGACCTGGCCAGCAGTATCCTCCAGTTGTCCCCTCACCCAACATAGCATGGCCTAGGGACACTCCACGGTACCAGAGGTCAGACCTGTGCAAGGAAAGCAAACAGAGTGAGGGCCAAGAGAGTACTCAGGTGCTGGGAGCCCAGGCAGGCCCTTGGTCTTCTGAGCGCAGTTGAGTTGGAGCCATTCCACTTAGCTTGGTGCTGAGGTCCCTGCGGGGTGGCCCCGTCTTCCTTCTATTTCTTTCCTATAGTTCCCCTATCCACAATATTTCATGCCTGTCCCAAGGCCCTGACGCTTGCCCACCACTGGGTCTTCGCACACACCATTCCCTATACTCAGGATGTAGATTCACTAGTCCTTCCCAAGCACCAGCCCCAGGGTCAGGCCTTTGCGAGTGACGTCATTGAAAAAGGTGTCACTCCTCTTTCTTCCTTCTCTGCTTACTCAGGCCCCATCCTTCCATTTGAGGCTTAGCTTCAGTTGTGCCTGAATGTTCATTCTTCTCCTGACTATTCTGGTCCAGGGGATCTTCAGGTGTCCTCTGAGCCCCCAGGTATCTCACCTGTTCCATTGCCTCCTTGAAACGCTACCTGATACCATTAGTCATCACTTCCTGTACGAGTAACTGGTTTTTTGAGGAGTCTGCACTCATTCAACTTTATCCCTATTGTGGATTTTACTTTATTTATTTTCCCCCCAGTTTTTTCAGTGAAACCGTCTGGAATCTCCTTCAATCTCCTTTTCATACCAGGTAGTGACTCTCTGGACAATACCTAACCCAAACGCCGAACTTTTCAGTTACAGTTGGTTATTAGAACAATCTGATTTTGTGACTTAAGATTTGTTCCTAATAATTAATAAACCGGAGTCAGTCTCAGCCTCAAACTTTGATTCACAGCTTTCTCTTTCTATCTAGCAATGTCTAGCCTCTCCATCTGGCTCCAGTGGCTTTGAAAGAGAATGTGTATGTGTGTGTGTTTGCATGTGTGTGTGCATGCATGAGTGACATGTAGTCCCTTAGATATCTTGGGTATCTTGGGGTGGAATGAAGAGAGCCTAGTGAGAGCAAGCATCTTCCTTACCTGGGTAAGGGATGGCCTCCTTCTAGGTTGTCTGTAACTGCTCTTCTAGCTCATGAACGGTGAGTTCCATGAGGAAGGGTGGTAGCTCCAATGTGCTCTGTGACAGGGCCTCATTTCTATGAGACTCCTCTGGGTACTGGAGGTCCCTCTGATATTTGACCAGTCCTTTTGGCCCGTTCCCAGTTGGTAGTATTCAGCCTCCATCCCATTGATTGTGGGTCTTTCTGCCTCCTACACTGGGTGGTTCTCAAACTCCTCTGCTCTTTATAGCTAACACCAGGGCGGCAGGCATCTGCTGTACATCTTGGAACCTGAGAAGTCAGGCAGATACCTCTGCCCCCTCCTCTCCTTTTTTGCTGGCATCTTAGCACCACACTGGTTCTCTCTAGTTCTTTCTCTGTGCTCAGGTAACAAAGGAATAGGTCAATAAGTCTAATGCCAAAGCAGACATCAAACAAGTAAATGAAATGCAAGTCCCTGTTCTCACAAATACTTCTCTATTATGTTCCTAGGGTGGCCCTAACAAAGCACCACAAACTAGATGTCGTAGAACAACAGAAATTAATTCTCACAGTTCTAGAGGCCAGAAGTCCAAAATTATGGCATTGGCAGCATGCTCCCTATAAAGTACTAGGAAGGGTCTGGTCCAGGCCCCTCTCCCAGCTTTTGGTGGTTCCTTGGCTGGGACAGCATCACTCCAGTCCCCACGTGCTGTTCTCCCTGTGGTCAAATTTCCCCTTTTTAAAAGGATACCAGTCATACTGGATTAGGGCTGACCCTACTCCACTGTGACCTTATTTCAACTAACTGTATCTACAATGACCCTATTTCTAAATAGGGTCACATTCTGAGGTATTGGGTACCTCAACATATAAATTTTGGGAGGACACAATTCAACCCATAACAACTTCCAGTCTTTACAAGTGGTTCTAAGAGTCTATGTCTTCCCTTGCTTTGGGGGGAAGGCGTGAACACTGGACCTTCAATACGCAGACCAACCCTATCCGCCTCTCCAATTCTCGTTTATGCTGCCTGAGGCTGGTAGTTTGTGGTCGTAGAGCTGGTTCTGGTCCCTTGAAGCAAACGGTGCAGGGAGCTGGTGACCCTCTGGATTTAGAATATGGGGTACTCAGCATCTCTTGTCTATCCCTTTGGGCCTCAGCCACAACTCTGGGACAACAGGCAAAGTCCCATACCCTATCCTGTTGGTGCATATTTTGTCTTCTTAACAAAATGGTGACTCCTTCAAGGCAAAAATAGTACCTAGTAGGATACAGAGAGAGAGACCTAATATCTGCCCTGCTGCTGCCCACAGTCTTGTGGGGACAAAGAGACCTGTGAAAATGACCACAGCACACACTGAGGCACACTGCGGGGTCTAAAGACATGGCACCTCTACAGCTGGCGGGGAAAACACCCAGTCCCACCCCCAGTTCTAGCCCTAAGGACACTGGGTCTCATCTGTTGGCGTTTACACAGACGAGCAACCGTCATCCTTTCAGTAAGGACTAGAGGAAAAGGACCCAGGGCCTTAGGACGAAATCAATCTTTCCCCAGTGTAACCAGTGCTATAGAAGGTGGGATTGACCAAGGCAGTGGGGAATGCTCGGTGAGAACGGGAAAATGTAGTCAGAGCCATGGGTTCCCCGCCAGTGCTGCTCAGAGGGTGAGCCCTGTGCAGCCTCGTTCACCTGATCTGTCCCCATGATGGGGAGTGTGCTTGGAACAGGAAGAGTGAGGAATGGGGGACCAGAGGACCTGGGTCCTGGTGGTGGTGGTCTTCATCCACAGAGCTCCCCTATGCAAGGCCATCTGGAAAGGGCACGTACTGTCCTGAATTTTATCTCTGAGCAGCACTTCGGGCAACCAGGACACCGCAGAATTCCCCAAGCTCAGTGCACACGGGTGGCACAAAGCTCGGAGTTAATGGAAACATCACACCCCGTTTAGAGCTTGGGGCAGCAGCTGGAAGTCTGGGTGGTCCCATACTCTGTTTCATGTCCCCTCTGCATAGAAAAGAGGCCCGGATCTGTTCAGGCATTACATATCTCTTTGACATAACGGGTCTTTTTTTTTTTTTTTTTTAAGTCTTTACTCAAAAATTGGAGTGTAGGTGTGGGATGTCCTGAATTCTCCCGGTAACTAAGTGCTGTCTGTCATTCACTTCGGCATCCCCACTTCTGCTCTTTGAAATCATCTTGAGAGATTCTTGGAAGCTCGTAAGACATTAAGGTGTATTCCCAGTGGCTTGTTGATGTGGCAGCTCCTGAGTTGGCTTCACTGGGTCTCGGCAGCCCCCTTGCCGGGAGCATCTTCTGAGCATACAGGCACCAAGCAGGTGCACTCTCTCCACGTGTCCTACCCGGCAGGAAGTTTCAGAACCGGTTGTCAGCAACACCCCAGAATGGGTAGCTTCCAGACAAGAGAGAGTGTGAGTAGAAGGGAATACATTACACAGATGTAGGAATTATTATTAACCTCATTTGGCAAATGAGGTTAAACAAGTTGCTATGGACCAAATTGTGTCCCCTTCCCCCAAATTCATATGTCACGGCCCTCATCTTCCATGTGATGGCGTTTGGAGATGGTGCCTTTGGGAAACAAATTAGGCCATGGCTGCAGGGCCCGAGTCCGATGGGATTTGTGCCCCAGTTGGAAGAGACGCTGGGAGCTTGAGTTCTCTGTGTGCACACACCCAGGCAAGGCCACCTGAGCACACTGCAGGCCAGGAAGAGGCTCTCGCTGGACCCTCACCGTGCAGGCATTCTGATCCCAAACTCCCAGCCTCCAGAACTATGAGAAAATAGCTTTCTGTTTTTCCTAGGTCATCCAGTTCTTAGTATTTTGTCATGGCAAAGCCTAAACTGACTAAGCCAGAGGTTAAGTATTCTCCAAGGTTATAAGGCTAGAAAGAGGCCAAGCATGGAATAAAAACCCGTTTCTATCTAAGACCAGTGCATTTGCCTTACATGGTGTTTGTTTGATGTGTGCATTCATTTCACTTGCCTTCTCAGATATTTATTGAGAATTTACTATGTGAAGGCCTTATGTTCTCCTCCCCACTCTCCCCCTCTCTCTGCAGTTCTTGTCCTTTTCCCTTCATCCTGCTGTCCTGCCAACACTGTTACAACAGCTCTTCTGTTATAAAGTCAATTCCCTGGGAAACCCCTTACCAGCACCAGAAAAGGCGTTGCATTATTACGAGCATCTAGTGTTCATTGCACAGCCCCTGTGAGGGGGTTCAGGAGGAAGAAGGCATGCGTCTTTTTTCTAATGCAGCTTATACATCCCAAGAGGGGATGAGGGCTTTGGGGCATATGGATAAATTCTATCCCCTAGCCACCTCAGGGCAGTGTTAAAATGATCACATCCCTAATATTATTAGTTCACCTTTTTTGAATATCTTTATTGAGTGTAGACGATGCTTTCCATTTGTTTATTTTGATTCTCATGAAAATGTGTGGGGCAGGTATGGTTATCTCCAATGCTGTAGATTTCCCACCATCACCCTTGGGTCACTCTATGTACCCAGAGAGCCTCTATTGTATTTTCCAAATCCTGCAGAGACCCACAGCCTAGAGGCCATAAGCTGGTTCGATGAGATTGATGGTTTGGTCAAATTTGTTCCAACCTAACTGGAGCCAGTCAAAACTTAAAAGGAGCTGGTCAGTTTGGAAGGATTAAGGAATTATATGTGATTTTAAAAAGTTCTGAGACCACAAGCCCCTGAATGACACTGAGGAACAGGAGCCAATGACCAATTTCTGTTCACTTTTCAAACTGAGATGAAGACAAACCTTTTACTGGCTTTTAATTTGATCCCTGTGTGGCCTCCCATACCAGTCCAGGCTTCCCCTGCTTGTGATGGGCAGGGCGTCTGAGCTGAGAGGTAATTCTGAGAGGTGCTGAGGGATTTGGGCACACACCTGGGGACACAGCATCAGCCCCTTCTTGTGAGATAGTTCCGGCTTTGCCCTGGTCCCCTAATGTGTCCTATAAACTCTGTGTGTGTGTGTGTGTGAGAGAGAGAGAGAGAGAAAGAGAGAGAGAGAGAGTGAGTGTTAGATCGTGAACTACCATATACATACACCTATGCGGATGTCCTTTTAGTCTGGAGTAAAATCGCCTTGCTCAGATGGTGGAAATGATATGTGATTACAAAAGGGATGATCTCAGGGCTATTTTTCCCAGCAGAAATTCTTTCCCGAGCCTTTTCAGCATCTGTCTGCCCCACCAAGCCTCGTGTGTGACCCCAGGGCCTGCTTGTTTTGCCTTGTTCAGGCCTCTCCAGGTCTCCAGGAACTCCTCAGGATCCACGGTCTCCGTCAGCTCTGGAGCAGGGCCAATCTCATGACTTCCTTTCTGCTGTCTTCATTAATACTGGGCATGCGTCCCGGCATTCCTGAGAAATTGATAGAGACAGAACATCAATTGTAGTTTAGCTCTACAACGGGGAAACTCACGGTGACAGGCTGGGGGAATTTTGTTGCCAGAGAAGTCAATGGGCCCTTTCCTGGAGCAGCCCAGTGTTGAGACACTCTGGGCCTTCATGAAGTCATAGAGTGGGACACAGGACAAGAGCAACAAGCCGCTAATCTGCTAATTGCAGCCTGGCTAAGTGATATTACCTTTGTGCTTGGTTTTCTTGGACTTGACGAATGGCTGTATATGTGGAAGAGAACAAACCAAGACATCTTCTCTCAGGCTGGGAGAAAGCTGTGGCGTGTGATTTAGAACTTGCAAGACCCAGATGGGGCAGGCTGACAGATGTAGTCTGACCCAGAACTCCCCTTGGAGGGACACCAAAGGATTGGTGCCAGAGAGGGTAGCATGGGCAGTGCTGGAACTGAGTTGGCTCACTCCATGGCCTCCAGATTCCTCTACTGGTTTCTCACAATGTCTGAGAAAAATATGGCGCTGCTTTGTCCTGTTTAGGTCTCCATGGGTCCCTTTCTGTCAGGTGATATCCGAGGGGCAGATGAGGGGAGCAGGACTTACCAGAGGGGGCAGACCCAAGATGGGAACACACGGGCCTTCACATAAGGAGCAGGGGAGGGAGACCGGTGCCTCTCTCCCAAAGTCACCTGCTTCTCCTCTTGTGTTCTCCATCTCCGCAGACGATAGCACCTGGCACTTCGTTGTGCATTCGGAGATCTTAAAATTGTCCGTGACCCTTTCCTCTTTTCCATGCCTGCGTCATGAGATGGCACTTCTTTCTCTTGCATGTGTCTTGACATTGTGCCCATCTTTTCTTTCCCCGGGGACCTCCCTCGTCTGGGCCACGGTCCTCTATGTGGGCCACAGCAGCAGCCACCCACTGGTCCCACTTCTAGTCTTGCTTCCTAATCATCTTCAGCCAGAGTCATCTTTCCCAAGCGCAGATCTGGCGGGGTCACTTCCCTGCTTAAAGCCTTCAGTGGTTCCTCACTTCTGGGTCAAGGTCAGTCTTCTTTGCCTGACTGGTAAGGTTTGGGCTGGCCCAGCATCTTCTCCAACTTTGTGCGCTCTCCCTTCCATTCACTGTGAACCTCCTGTGGGCCCCTGAATGTGCCAGGCTCTTCTTCCAGGCCTTTGTGTGCACTTCTCTGCCTCAGCCCCCTTTCTTTCTTCTCTTGGCTAAAAACTGGAGACCCCTTTCTCTGGTCTCAGCTTGGAAGTCACTTCCTCTGGGATATCTTTTCTGACTTCTTCAATCCAGGCCTGTCCTTCTCTTTGCTCCCAAAGCAGCCAATATATTCCCACACTGCAGTACTGATCACAGTACATAGGAAATGCCTATTTATGCAGCAGAAGACTTTTTTTTTAATGTATGGTACAGAATGTCTCTTGAGGAAGGAGTCGGATTTGTTTAGGGAAATAGCTGGACAAGCTGCTTGGTTTAGAAGGTGGGACTCTGGGCCTTCGTTTAGCAGGAGACAAGGAAACCAGACATTACTGAACTGTTGTATATAAGAACTAGATGAAAATACATGTGTCAGTGAGAACAGATTGAGGGAAATCAGGTGGAGAGGATGGTTCATCAGCATGGTGAACTGGCCAAAGAATTTTCTTTTCTTTTTTTTTTTTTTAAGATTTTTAATTTATTTATTTGACAGAGAGTGTGAGAGAGGGCACAAGCAGGGGGAGGGGCAGGCAGAGGGAGGAGCAGGCTCCCCTCTGAGCTGAGAGCCAATGCGGATGCCATGCCGAGGCTTGATCCCAGGACCCTGGGATCATGACCTGAGCCGAATGCAGACACTTAACTGACTGAACCACCAAGGCACCCCTGGCCAAACAATTTTCAAGACCAGAATAGCTCATGTTCAATCAAAGTTGTAGGCACTTTTGAGATATAAACATCCTTTACTCTCCCCTGGCCCGAAAGTTCCAGTAAAATTTAGCCTACACACTAAAGACTTGTGTGGCGTGTGGTGTAAAGCCTGAAAGGGCTGTGGGTTCATGTCTGGGTCTCTTCCATTGTGGAAATAAACAGCCATCACTGAGGAAAGAGTAAGAATTCAGAGAAGAAAAGATGTCACAGGTGGATGAATTAACATAAGGATGTTAGCTTTCCTAACATATACAGGAATGTACAGGAACATCAGAGAAACCACTAGACTTTCCAAAATGTGGATCAGGGATTTGGGCCAACTTTACGCAGATTTATAAGGGAGGAGACCCTAGCCAACACCGAAGTTCCAATTCCGTTTCTCTTTCCTCCCTGGGATAAACCTATGAAGGAGACAGGTGTCCAGGACTCTGTTCTCACATTGAACTAAAAAAATGGCTGTGGAAGGAAGGAAAATGGAAGGGAAAATGATGAAACATACGAAGTAGTGGGTCTGACTTGCAAGAGCTATTTAAGCTTTTAGAAATATCCTGAACAAAACTGAGGTCTCCAAGCAGAGGGTCTAGGCGGGAGGTGGGAGGGGTCAAGGAGCCTCACAGGCGCCCTGTGGCCCGGCTCCCTCTCTGTGCAGGAACTGCAGTTTGATCCTGGTCCAAGCGCATCCCATCTGAAAATGGAGCTGGGGATAGCAGGCACGGGCCCGCTGGCACAGGGAGGAGGGCCCAGGGCCCAGGCAGGAAGGCCCAGTGAAGAAGCGGGGCTTGTCAGGTGTGTCTGTGGGAGGCATGTTTCGGGGCTTCCAGGTCAGGACTAGGAGGCTGGAAACCTGCATTGACTTATTTCTCTGCATGGTCCCTGCTCTTCCTCTGGGAAGCAGGACATGGATGTGTGGAAAGAAGAACCACACAGGGTGGGGTGTCCTAATAGAGCTCGGACCAGCGGGTGATTCTTTTTGATCCCCGGGAGTCCTATCAGATCTGCTTGGCTGTGGCAGCTGCCGGAGCCAGAAGGTGGAGCTTGGATTGACGTACCTTTGAGGCTTCCCCTTTCCCTGATGAGTTAATTTTGTTTTTTACATCTGCTGTTAGCGTTTTGTTCCTTAATTATTCATCTTTTGCCCATTTTTTAAAGATTTTATTTATTTGACAGAGACAGAGAGAGATAGGAAGAGAGGGAACACAAGCAGGGGGGAGTGGGAGAGGGAGAAGCAGGCTTCCCGCGGAGCAGGGAGCCCGATGTGGGACTCGATCCCAGGATCCTGGGACCATGACCTGAACCGAAGGCAGACGCTTAACGACTGAGCCACCCAGTCGCCCTCCATATTTCACCCATTTTTATACCTTCTTTTAAAAAATAGGATTGTCTCCCCAAATATTAGATTTTGTGATCACTTAGATACTAGAGATACAGATAAATCCGCTTTTGCCTTTCCGCGTGTGAACTTTGTGGGTTTTTCTCTTCACCTTCTCTCTAAATGCCTTATGGTGGTCTTTCTTACTCACCTCTTCCCATGTGATGGAGGGGATTTCCCGTCCCCCCTTTAAAAAACGGGTCTGCCAGTGGAGTAACCTGAATGAACTGAAATGTTTCTGCCAAGTGTAATTGCCCCAAGGACAACTTCATAGTTGATAGACTTTAATCAGATCCCTTGTCTCTGTTTCCTGGAAATCTTCCTTTAAAACTTCTCTTACCCCTGATCCCTGGGGGTTTTACTCCCTCCTAAAGCCAGTGGGGGAGTAGTTCTTGGAACGTGGGACAGGGAACAGTGAAGAGTGTTGCTCTTTCCCTCTCCAAGAAAGGTCACAGGAAAACCTTTGCTAAGAATAAGCTTCTTGTAGAAGGATACTCTGCACGCATTAGCCTGGGCCCTTCAGTGAGGGCTGCCCCCGCAAAGGGGGCTGGGCTGTCAGGTGGCGGCAGGAGCAGCAACCTCAGCTTTAGGGGGCCCGATGCCACTGTTCCCCACCCCCCATCAAGGGATGCCCACCTTCTTTTTAGTAATAGATGTGGCACTGGAGAAGACATCCTGCATCCTCCCTTACTCCCCCTTTCTTCCGCCTTCTAGACTATTTCTTCTGTTCAGCAGGGCAGTGTTGGCATTACTCCAGCCAATCTGACCTGTTTCTAGATCCTTCCACACTTCAAACGGTCCCTAGCTGCCTCGTCTTTGCTCATGCTGTTCCCTTGGCCTGGAATGGCCTTTTCTCCCTTTTCCCCTGAGTAACTGCCCTTCTCCCTTTAAGACCCAGCTCAGTGATCAGCTTTTGGGGCAATCTTCCTTGGCCCCCAGGTTGAGTTAGATGCCACCTTTGAGTTCCCATCATGCCCTCTACTTGCCTCTGCCCTGGCTCTGACTGCGTTCTACTGACATGGAATTTCCAGTTGCTTGTCTTCTTTACTAGACCACGTACCCTTGAGTCTAGAGGTGGTATCTGATTCACTGTTGAGTCCCAACACTCAGCACAATATCCAGCAGAGTGGGTACTTGGTAAACATATTTTGTATATGACAGGGAGAGAGAGAGAGAGACTGATTGATTTAGGGGCAGCTATAGGGAATAGGGCACAATCTCAGTATTATGTCCGAATTCACTGCTGGCAGACCCTCTTCATGTCACCTGGAGGTATTGACCCAGAGCTCAGCTGCCCCAGGCCCCTCAGACCAAGCCCGGGGCTTAGAGTCCCCATGTCTCCATGTGCGTGTGTCTATCCGCACCTGGTTGGGAAGCTCTCCTCCCCATGATCTACTTCTCCCTTATAAGCAGACTCTGCTTGAGCTTGGTTAATCTCCCTACTTTCCCCCAAACATGTCTTCTATTTTTCATCTCCCTCCCCTTGGCTGATGCTGTCCTCCCTGCCTGGAATACCTATTTCTGCCCCTATGTTCTGTGTGGTCTCTTTATCCACCATTTCCAAGATCTGATTCCAGCACCTATTTCTAGGAATCCTGCATTTCCACAGCCCCCTGCCCATAAGTCTCTTCCTCCTCTAAATTCCAGTGGTCTTGACTCTGACCTTCCATACTGTCCCTTAGCATTCACAATTTGTCATTGACCAGTGTCCTTTTTGGGATCCTGTCTCCCCAGGACCGTGGTAAGTAAATAGCTAACCCAAGACCCACCTGTGTTTCCCTGACTCTTCAGGTCCCTGGTAAGTGTTCAGAGATGTTTAGAATCATTCTCTCCTTGGACTGGTAGCTATGGGAAGCTTCTCAGGGAAAGTTGGGTCCAGAGCTGCATAGAGGACAGGGCTGAGGGTTCCCAGAAGTGGAATAGGTGGGTGCCCTGGTTTGGGGTAATTTCAGGAACCTTCCATCCAATTCCATCTCCTCTACCCGGAATGCCACTGTTAGTGAACGTAGTCTCTCAGAGCCCCTTTCAGGCAAAAGAGGAGCGGCCCAGAATAACAGTTCACGCTGTTGCTTTGGGGCTTGTCCCTGGTGAGGAGAGGCTCTGCTCTGCCAGTGGGTTAACAGGATGGGAGATGCAAGGCGAGGAGGTGTGGAGAGACCCCTCTCCCGACTTTTCCACTTTTGCAGGAGCTGGTCCAGATGCAGTTGGCTGGCAGAGAAAACTCAGAGAGGCCCAAGCCTCCCTCTGCCTTTCCTGATGAAACTGGGACCACCCTTTCCAATCTGGAGAGGCCACTGCAAATGAAGTGCTTATTTGATAAGTCCCCTGGAGCCATCCTTATGGGATCAAGATGCAGAAAATAGTTTAATGAGGACGCCAGCCTGCAGGTGCACCTGTGCTAATTCTGTAGCCAAAGGCACGGACCTGACAGCTCAGAGGGGAAGAAGCCGTTAAGCCTCTTTTGGGACACATCAGTCCTGCCGGGCAGAGGCACCTCCCTGAAGCAGGACACAGATGGCAGAGGCACTCGTGGAACTCTGCCCCATCGGCCCGGCCACTTAGCCTGCCCCCGTGACAGATGCCGCAGCATCTCTGGGACCCCGGGGCTGCTCCTCAGCAACCCAGGGCCACAGGGGACCCTGGGAGTGGGTGGTGAAGAGATACTGTAGTGTGCAAAGTGGGGAGAACAGGATGGAAATTCCCACGTGGAGAACTTAGACAGTGGACCGAGAGTCTGGCTCCACAGCTTTTAGAACTTGACTGTGACCTGCAGTAAGAATTATATTTAAAACCGTATTCCGTTGCTTCCCGTGTGTACATATCTCATGAAGCACTGCTTGACCCCTGTGTGCCGTGCACTCTGAACATTCTACTCTTTCACTTGCAAATGCTGATTGTGACCCACTGCCTTTATTTCATGAGCCCACTAATGAGCTGCTGCCCACAGTTTGAAACATGCGGGTCAGGCACACGGAGATATCGGGAGGGCGAGCGGGCGAGGCTGCGCTGCCTGGGAGCCATGGCACGGCCTTGCCCTCTGTGTCTGCCCCATGGGCAGACAGTCGGACCCCCTCGTACGTTTGTCAGAAGAGTTAAATGAGAGAATCTGTTCGGGTGCTTAGCACAGAGCTTGACATATGTATTTGATAACCATTAGATATGATGATGGTGGTGGTGATGGTGATGGCAACTTTTGTCCTCTTAGGTTGCGATTGCGCCCTGTGGTTCCCCGTGGCTCCAGCCATCACTGCTGGAGTAAGGCCGTCAGCCACACTTTTAACTATTTAAAAGCGGAAGCTCCTCAAAACAGTGAGAGGCAAATTGAGGAGGGGCAGGTGAAGAATCAGAGCTTTGCAAGCAGGCCGCAGTCCAAGTTGAGACCTGGACGGGGACCATCTGTGATGTATCTTCAGCATGGACAGCTTGTCTTGCATTTCCCACGATAGATACATGGATGGAGACAAGAGACAGCAGCATAGAGAAGTGGAAAGGATTTTAGTCAGAAATGGTAGAGAAAAGGTCACAGACTTGGAAGAAGCACCCTGGAAAATAATGGAGGACCGGAACTCTGAGCAGGTGGGAGCCACCAGATTGCTTCTGTTCTGACAGACTCTTTCTTCATGTTCATTCCTGGCTTTCCTGTGCAGTGGGGACCTCCGAGTCTCCCTCCCCACCCTGCAGCTCTGCCCTCAGGTCTGCTGCCCTGTAGTTCTCACGGGAGGGACAAGAGAGCAGGGGAGCTGTGTGCTGCAGAGTGCCTGGCTCTGAGCTGCTGGGGCCAGAAGTGGGTAGGCCTGGAAAGGGAGCTCTCAGGTCTGCAAGGGAGAGGCTGGTCACCTGGCTCAGGGCTGAGCATCCACACACACTTTGGACACAGCCAGGAGAAGCCCTCTGCGGAGCCCTTTGGCTTGCACACTTAGTCCCATGTTGTGGATTTGGCACCTTGTAAGGACAGCTGGCTCCTTCGCCCTTTCTCTTTTCTGTTCCACATGGCAGAGATGCTTCTGGCTTCCCTCTTTTCTCTAGAGTGAGCCTGGGATGTTGGTGTGGAGCATTGCCAGCTGAGTCTAGGAGGAGGGGGCAGGGCAGGGAGCAGTCTGGACCTCTGAGTGCATTAGGCCTTCACGGGGTGGGTACTTCAGGTGGTCTGCTCCAGACAGCCACAGATCCTTGCAGGTTGGACCTGGCCCATTAAACTGTGGGGAGTGAGTCCAGAGGGGCACTGAGCTCAGTACTGGTGCAAATGTAGCTAGCAATCTGGTGAAGGAGGTCAATGCATGGGTGGCTGTCCTCGGTTCTTCTGCTCCCTGGGGTTGGACGCCCTTGCTTTCCTCTGTAATGCCCCATCCCCCAGGGACATCACAGTGACAGCTCCCTCTGGCCTGGGAGACCTGGCTGAGGCTGGGCCGGCCCTCCTTCAGCTGGCCGGACACTGATTCTTGCGGCACTTCTGCAGCCAGACGGCCCGGTGGGGGCTTGCCAGTGCCATAAATAACATTTGTAATAAGAGAATTTTTCTTTTGTTAGGTTTCAGTCTCTGCCTGCGCTCTCCCTCTTTTTCTCCCTGAAAATAGTCTCTTGGAACAGCTGCTATATTTGAGTTGTCCCCTCGTGGCTCACGCACAGCCCTTCTGTGTACGCGGGCCAGCAAAGCGAGACTTTGCTAAATGAAAATAGGTCCTGCTCCTTCTTGTTCTGTCTCTCTGTACACTCCTGCCTTTTCTTACTCAAAAGAGCAAATGGACGGTTTCTCCTTTGTAGAGCATCTTCTCTTATCTCGCCCATGCTGTTCCTAGTGGCGGGGTGTGTGTATGTGTGTGTGGCAAGAACAGCTTTGTCCTCTGGGCCCCCATAGGGGACTGAGGGCCACCAGAGCCCCGGGCAGAGCCTCTTGTGCTTTGAGGAAGGACCCTGGGGAAAGGAGCTTCTCTTGCTCACCTGGGGGCTCAGGGAAACTTGCTGGAAGAGGCCAACCTGGTGAGAGGGCATCCTTGAGGTGGGGGATTCTCCATGGCAAAAAGGAGCAGGATGTGTTCAGGCCATGTCTGATCTAGCAGGGGCACGTTGGAGTGCCCTAGAAGGAGAAGCTGAGCTACAGCTAAATCTCCACTAAGTCCCTGCCTGTGGGGCCTCAGGTTAGGCTCTTCCTGCCCCACTCAAGATGAGTGGGTGGCGAGGACCTGGGGCGTGGTGTGGGCTGACTAGGCACAGGAAGGGCCCAAGCCATGTCTTTCCCATCAGCTGTGGGTCTGTCTGGGGTTGGGGTGGGGGCACTGTCCACTGGAGGGCACTGTGGCACCACTGTGGGCCGCCTCGGCAGCCCCTCTGCCCGAGGACCACGTGGTCACTCAGAGGGAGACAGAGATCGCCAGGCTCTGCCTGCCCTTAAGCGTGTCGCCTGTGGGGCTGGAGCATCCAGCAGTGTGCCCCCACCTTCTCTCTCTCTCTCACACACACAGGCACACCCCACACGCTCATTCACATGGAACACGGACCCACATGTTCACCATCACTCACATTCATAATGCACAAACTATACATTTACATATGCACATTCATAACCACACACATGGATACACTCCCAAGTCACATACACTCTCCATCACAGTCATGCAGACTCACACCCATTTCACACACACCGCACTCGATGACTCACACACACACACACACACACACACACACACACACACACTCTCCCCCCGTTGCCAGTCTCAGCCATGTGCCTCACACATGCAGGCGCCTGGAGCAGCTGTTTGTGTGGTGGGGCTGATGTAATGTCAAGAAATTTCGTGTTATATTTAAAATGACACCTGTAAAAATAATCTTCAATTTGTAATTTAAATACTGTAATACTCAATTACGTGGACTGACAGGAAGTGTCCCAGTGGCTTTGGAGAACAGCATTCTTGTGCCCCCTCCAGCGCCCTGGGGATGAGGTGGGGCCGAGGTGGGGGCCAGCCCAGGCCTCCTTCCTGAGCGGCCCAGCAGGTCATTGAGCCGCGTGCCCAGTGGCTTCCATAACCCCAGCGAGTGCTTGCTGCTGTCTGTGCCCGCTGCCCACACGTCCGTCTGTCCCCCGCCCCGCCCCCGCAGGCTGCTTCCCAGAGCCCCTCAGCATGGCTGTCTGAAGTCCCTCAGCTGCATCCCCCACTCCACTGCCCTGGGCCCCTTGGGCACAAGGCACACAGTACAAATAGCATGGTTTACCAGACAGCGCTTTGCCGCCGGCCCCCAGCCCTGTAGCTCACAGCTCCCCATGCAATTCCTTGGCACACAGCCCCACAGCCTGCAGCCCGAAGCCCCAGCACCTCAGCCTTCCCCCTCCCCAGCTAACACACAGCTCACAGCCTGGGCCATAGAGCCGCAGAGCCCGGCGCCTCTGGATGTGGGCCCTTGGCTGCCCTGTGGTCGCCTTATGCTGTGCATGCCCCAAACTGAGCACCTCGCTTTTCTCTCAGACCTGCTGCTTCTTCCCTTTTTCTCTCTCTTTCTGAGTGACTGCTGCCCCTGGCTCTCCTATGCTCCCCTAGACAACCTTGCCAGAAAACAGGGCATTGTTCCTGACTTCCCCAGATCCTTCGTCCTCCCCCACTCCCAGGTCCATTGGTCACCAAGCCCTGGCCCTTCTCCCCTTACGTGAGTGACTCTTCAACCTGATTCTGTCCAACTTTCTACTTTAGTCCCACACTGGGGTAGTTTGCTTCTTTTCACCGGCCTCCTCGCATCCAATCCACTTGCATTTCCATGGGAACTATTCTAGAGCAGCACTGTCCAATAGAATGTTCAGGCCTAATGGGAATGTTCTAGATCTGCCCTGCAATACAGTAGCCACCAGCTGCAGATGGCTTTTGGGCACTTGAAATCTGTCTAGTGTTGCTGAGGCACTGTATTTTCAATTTTGTTTAATTTTAATTAATTTAAATAGTCTCATGTGGCTAGGGGCTACCACATTGGACAGCGCACACCTCTGCCTCCATGCTCTGAGAGGAAAATTTGGATCCCAGAGAACCACCTATGTGGCCTTGCCCATGTGTTCAGGCTCCCAGTGCACAGCTTGCCCTTTAGCTTTCTGGGCCCCAACCTACTGGACCCCCTCATGGTTCCCGAACCTGAGTGTGGTTCTTTCGCACAGTTTGGACTCACGGCGTTTCCTCTGCCTGGACAACTTCCTTCCCATTTGTCCGCAGGGCTCAGTGCCCCAGGCCTAGCCTACCTGGGGCACTTGTCCTGTTCCACCAGGCTGACCCAGCCCGACTTTGTGTCCCCGCATGTACCCCCTGCGGTCACCTGCATCCCAGCACTCCCCTCCCCTCCTGGAGGAGTCCGCCAGGAGCGAGGTGACCTCCGTTTTCTGCCCATGACTGTGCCCGGGCCCCTGCCCTAGTGGGTCACACGCTGCAGGTGCTCAGCTAATGTTGGCTGAATCCTTAAAAGGAAAGACTGGCTGCCCGTCATGAACTGTGGCTTCCTTAGCAATACGTGTCCTGGGAAGCACTGGGGAAGTTCAGACATTTCTGGATTCTTGGGGTGCCTCTCTTGATGACCTCACTTTGCCAAGAAGGGTACGGTCATGCCTTTTGATCAGTTGCCCACTGTTTCCTCTTCTTTTTTTTTTCTCCCCTTTCCCACCCCACCATCTTACCCAGGACACAGAGCTGCACTGGCTTGGGGCCTTGGTGCCATTCTGGGCTGCAGTTTCAAAGTTGGCTTCTGGGGCTCCTTGTGTCTCAGCACATTGCCCCTCCTTCCCGCTTCCCCTCCACCTGCGCTGCCCACCAATACCGCTTCCACCAGGCTTACTAAGTAGCCCCAGTGTCGGGGACTATTTGACGCTTCCTGCTGGCCCACCCAGTAGTAGGTCGCTTGACTTCAGCTGCCCTTGGCTGGCTGTGCTCTCACTGACATCTCCTGCAGACCAGAAGGTGGAAAAGAAAGATGACATGTTCCTGGAGGTTGGCAGAGAATGGTGGGGGGCGGCGGGAGACATGGGCTGCTGAGCAAGAGTCCCCAGACTGCAGACTCGGCTCAGCATCGGAAAGCACAGGGTCCCTTGTAGTTGGCTGGGGTTTCTAAGGTGATTTTAGGGTTCCGGTGTGGTGAGAATGCTAGCACACTGCAGCTCTGGGGCGTGGGCTTTGGACCTAGACAGCTGTGTATATGTGTGCACTCAGGACAGTCCTGCATATGTGTGCTGCCTCTGCCATCAGATGGTCCCACACATGGGTGCTGCCTCTGCCACCCTGTGTGAACCCAGTTAAGTTCTGTGACCTCGCTGAGTTACAGCATCCTGCTCCGTAAAACAGAGGTGGTGTCCTCCCGCCTCCGTTAGTTTCCATGAATGCCAGAACACAGGCCACAGCTCTGAGCACAGTGCTTGGCTCATAGGAGGGGCTTAGTATCTGGCCCAGCTCTTAATGTTAGCAGGATGCCTAAAAAACTCCTTCAGAGAATCTGAACCTCCGTGTTTTATTTTTTATCTGGACCACCTGAGACTCTGCTCCTTTACTCTTCTAAAGACCCCAGGTGGCAAGAGTGGGTGAACCCACGTCCGTACTAAGAATGATGACACTCCCAGCTACCGAATACCAACTCTACCAGGTACGCTCCTGAAGGCTTCACGGGCACCATGTAATCTCTGCGTACTTGGAGGGAGATATTAACATTCCCATTCTACAGATGTGGGGGCTGGCTCAGAGAAATAGAATCACTTGCCCGGGCCACACACTTAGCATGTGTTGGAGCCAGAATTTAAAACTTTTTAGAGGGGCGTCTGGGTGGCTCAGTCAGTTAAGCGTCTGCCTTTGGCTCAGGTCATGATCCCAGGGTCCTGGGATGGAGCCCCGCATCGGGCTCCCTGCTCAGCGGGAAGCCTGCTTCTCCCTCTCCCTCTGCCCCTGTTTGTGTTCCCTCTCTCGCTGTCTCTCTCTGTCAAAAAATAAATAAAATCCTGGGGCACCTGGGAGGCTCACTTGGTTAAGCAGCTGCCTTCGGCTCAGGTCATGATCCCAGGGTCCTGGGATCGAGTCCCGCGTCAGGCTCCCTGCTCAGTGGGGAGCCTGCTTCTCCCTCTCCCTCTGCCTGCCTCTCTGCCTACTTGTGCACTCTCTCTCTCTGTCAAATAAATAAATAAGATCTTTTAAAAAAATAAACAAAATCCTTAAAAAACCCACTTTGTATAAAATACCAATATGCCAAGGCCATGCAATGGGACGAACAGTGATCACTCTAAGGCGTATAGCATCGTGGAGTCTGCAAAGTACTTTCATATTCTTGTTCCCTCCGAAGCCCCGCATCACCCCGGTGAAGCAGGCAGGCCGAGGTTGGTTATTTGCATTTCGCACATGAGGAATCACAGAGCAGAAGCAAAAGGTTCTCTCATGTAAGATTTAACATTTTGAAAGTCACGGGGCGTCTCCTGGGTCACTGAGCATCAGATTCTGTCCAGGAAAATTAGAGGTGGCTGGAGGTCAACGCCCTCGTTGGCTGTGGGTGCTCTGGACCCTTCCTTCCCAAGCCATCTCCTTGTCCCCTTTCTTTTCATAGCACACTCAGAAGGAGAAATGTTTTTTGGACCTTGTCTTTTGGAATTCTGCATTTTTTCCTTATTCACACCAGACCCTGCATCTCTAGAACTTGGTTTTTCTTGGAAGGGCTGCCTGTGAGAATGGCCTTTTGTTTGCATTTTCCTCTCCCGGGGGGGGAGGGGGGGGGGGGGGGGCTGGGAGCCAGCAGGTCAACAGCTCCCCTCCTCTCCTCCTGCAGCCTCTGTGGCTCTGTAGACAAGGCCCAGGAAGAAGAGCTGGTGCCTTCCCTGGGAGGAGAGGCAGGAGTATGAGGGCTGCTCGCTTGGCTCCTTCTGACCTGGAAGATTGATTCTGGAAGCTTCTTGTCCAGGCTAGTTGGAGCAGATAGTACAGTTTTGGTGGGATCCTGGAGACCCAAATGTTTATGTACTGTTGCACATCAGAGACCCAGGGCAGCGGGGCAGGGGGAGTCCTGCTTCTGTGCGTGTGTGTATATGTGTGTGTGTGTGTGTGTGTGTGTGTGTGAAGCATGATTGACAAGACCTAGAAGCAGCTTTAATCCCTAGGAAGCTAGGCACGTGGGAAATATCAAAGGGGTGCTTTTGTCATTTATTCTTTCTTGAGGGAGGGGATACATCCTATTCATGGCTATATACCCCGCTTCTAGGCCTGAGGTCTGGTACATAGAAGGCATTTTGTAAATAATTATTAAGTGAATGAATTCTTTTTGAATTGAGGCATAATTACGTACTATAAAACATCCAGAACTTAAGTGTATAATTCAACGAATTTTAACAAATATCTGTGCCCATGTAGCCAATGCTCCCATCAAGATATAAGCATTTGCATCCTCTGAGAAGGTTCCCTAAGCCCCTTTCCTGTACGTGCTCCTCCTCCATGGAAAAAAACCATGATTCTGAATACTATCCTCATAGGTCAATTTTGCCTGTTTTTGGAATTCATAGAAAAATTGGATCAAACAATACAAACTCTTTTTTTCCTGGCTCCTTTAGCTGAGCATAATGTTTTCGAGGTTTATTCATATTGTTGTGTGTATCATACAGTCCATTCCTTTTTATCATTACGTATCATTCCATCACGTGAGCCTACATCGATTTGTTTATCCATTTTCCTTTTGATGGGCCTTTGGGTTGTTTCCAGTTTGGAGTTTTTCAGAATAATGCTATTGGGAGTACTCACATGTAAGTCCTTTTGTGGACACATTTTCATTTCTTTTGAGTAATTACACAGGAGCGAAATTGCTGAATCATTAAGGTAGGTGTATATTTAACTTCATGCGAAGTTGCCAGTTTTCCACAGTAGTTGTACCATTTTACACCTCCACCAGCAAGGTAGGTGAGATCCAGTTGCTCTGCATCCTTTTCATCATTTCGTTTTGAGAGTCTTGTTAATTTTGACCATTCTGGTGGGTGTGTGGTTGTAACTCATTGTAGTTTTAGTTTGGATTTTCCTGATCGTTAATGATGTTGAACATCTTTTTATATGTTTCTTGGCTATGTGGATTTCTTTTTGGGAAAGCATTCATCAAAGTGTTTTCCCATGTTTTAGGCTGTCTTTTAAACATTGATTTATGGGAATTAAAAAAACAGAATCTTGATTCTAGTTCTTTGTTGGGTATGTATTGTGAATATTTTCTCGTGGCTTGCCTTTTCATTTTTTTAGGTGTCTTTTACTGCGCACAAGTCTAATTTGACAATATTTTCTACAGTAATGCTTTTTATTCTCTGTTTAGGAAAAATTTACCTACCCATCCCCTCTGCTTTTTATATTCTCCTGTGTTTTCTTTTCTTTTTTTTTTTCTTTATGGTTTTTGGTTTTATATTTGGGTTTGTAAAAACTTTGAGTTAATTTTGGTGAATGGTTTGAGGCATGGGTCAAAGTTCACTTTCTGAGGCAGGAATCCTGTCGGTAAGCATTCAGTGTGAGCCTCTTCTGCTACAGGAGCCAAGCTGGTTGCTTGCACCTTAATCCAGAGCAGCCAGCCTGAAGCCTAGCTGTCCTTGGCAGCCTCTGTAGGTGTTAGATAATTTCTACCTTGTGGGAGCACTTCCAAGATGGTAATTAATTCATTGTTATCCTGGGGACATGGGTGGCTCAGATGGCAAATGGCAACTTGTGGGAATTTAGAAGAGGGAGAGCTTCTTTTGCTCTTTTGAGCCTCCTTGGAGGAGGTTCTAGAGATGGGCTTTGAAGAATGGAGAGGATTTTGGTGTGCTGAATGTAAAAATGAACTCAAAAGCATCAGTCCTGTGCCTCTGTCCCTTGCCATGGGACGTGGGTGTTCAGAGGGTCGCATACACGTTTATGTGTGTATCTGTACATATATATCTGTATCTATGTCTCAATTCAATCTACATCTCCATCTGTCTCCATCTGTATATTTAAATCAAAATCTGTAGCCATTTCTGTATCTGAATCTGTATCTATGTCTACATTGATCTCACTCTCTATCTTTAATCAACGCATCTGTCTCTAGAAATCTCTGGGTTTAGGCATAATTAACAGATTCAAACTTTCATGGAGCTTGATGGCACCATCTGAGCACTCCGATAGGGCTGGGCATAGGACAGTTCTTCAACCTGCTGGCAGATTTGTTAACCCTCTTCCTATATAAGCTGTAGACCTACAAATCAGCACTGAGCAGGCTCTCAGAAATCATCCAGGCTAAGCTTATCATCAGGGCAATGTGCCCAGAGAGGGGAAGGGACTTATCCCTGTGTCAGAATTCGGAGCACAGCTGACATTGCCTGGTTCTGGGACCTGAGCTCTCTCCATTTGCCACTTCTCACACTCAGAGAGCCAAGCAGCCCTTCTTGTCTCTGAGTTTTGGATCACTCACAATGCTCTGTAATGCTGTTGGCACTTGTGAGTCCTCTGTGGGGTCAGAGAGTAACCTCCCTCTATAGACCTGAAATTGTTAAGCCACCAGAGCCTCTCTCCTTCTAAAAACTCATGAGCTGTTTGAGGACAGGAGCTGTGTTTTGGTGACCTTGGCATCCCCATATTTTATGAAGCAACAGCTTGAACCATACTCTACATGTTGTAGAACCAAGAGGCTGTCGAAGTTCTACTTCAATAGGGAAACATTCAGGCCAGCACATCATTCTGAGCCCAGCCAACAGCTCTGCCAAACAACCTTCTCAGGTTGAGTAACTTCTGTTTTTCTAGTGGCTTTGATGCTTTTGGTATTCTTAATTTCTTTTTAAGAAACTAAACTACCTCCCCTACCCTGAGATCTGTGCTTTGTGACTGATGCACGTGCTCTGTATACACTGTTTGAGGCCCAATTTGATCCAATCCAGATAGAATGCTGGGGGTTTCTGCCTACAACATAGACCACACCAAATAGTAAAGGGATGCTGGTTTGTCATGGGGAGCACAGATGTGTCACAAGCAGGACAGTTGATGTTCAGGTGTCAGTTGACTCTGAAGAGGCCGTTAGAGGGGGGCCCAGGTCTAGGAGAGACAGAGGACAGTGTTTGCTGGCTGGAGCTCTTGGCTCAGGGCAAGGCTAGAGTCCTCTGGCTTCTCTTTTGGGTTTCTGTGGACACACCCCTTAGGCCCCAGTGCTGGAGTGTCTGTCCGCAGGGAGCCCCAAGCATGACTCTATCGTTCCATCATTGGCAGCAAGTGCTCCTGCATCTGCTGGCACTGAAGCTGTAAGATTCCCACAACTTCGCGTGCCTTGGAGGGAAAGGACCCGTCTGAGCATGCTGTTCTTCTTGGAGCCTGAGTGTCCCTTGAAATTAGATTCCCTTTGTTTATTTTCTCATAGCCTTAGTGATGGGTTCCTGCTGACTTAGAGAGAAGCTATGTATCCTGTGGAGGAGGCACTGAATAGCTGCTTTTTAAAATCCAAATTTGGGGAAGTCTCTATGGCCCCCAACTCTCCTGGGGGCCTGGGCAGAGCTCAGCTCCTATCTATTGCTGGAGGCAACTTGCCACTGGGGAGGGCTCAGTACTGGAGGGGGAGCCCTGAGGTGCTGGCCAAGGTGGCCAAGTAGCCAGGGGCCTGGGGGCCGAGAGCAGAGTTTGGTTCTACAGCCTGTCCTCTGGAAGCCAGTTTGAATCATCTGTTGGGTTGGTTCACACATCGACATTGAACTTAGGCTCTGTTGGCGGGTCCCTGCTGGAGTGCTGTCTCAGCCCTTTTTACCATTCAGACCTCACTCACGGGGGCCTAGCCTATGTCACCTCTTCTAGAAAGTTTTCCCAACTTCCTCTGCCCAATTTAATTCAATTCTGCAATCATATTGTGGCCTTATTAAGTGCCAGTCTGTGGGCATCTCCCTACTTTGGCCTCTAGCAATAGCCATTTGTTTTCCCCAGCTGACCTCTTCTTTGTTCTGATGAGTTAGTGTTGTCTCTGCAGTGAGAGTGGGGCCCGTGGGGGCAGAGACCAGGCTTTATGCAGCCCTGATTGCCTCGTGCACTTAGCACCTTGCAGGAGCTTACAGACAGTTTGACAGTTCGAGGGCCACCCCTACCATAAGGGTTTCTGTTGTTTCCAGGTCTTACTGAGCACTCTGTCCTTTGCGTCTCCAGCATTCCCTGGGCGTGTGTGTGTGTGTGTGTGTGTGTGTGTGTGTGTTTCCCTCAGCACTCCTACACAGGGAGGCTTGTTTGTCTACAGGTTTTTCTCCTTTTAATAACTTAGGAGCCATTTGAGGACAGAGGCTGCGTTTTATTAATTTTATTTTATTTTTTGTAGTTTTAAATTTTATTATATTATGTTAGTCACCATACAATACATCATTAGTTTTTCATGTAGTGATCCACGATCCATTGTTTTCGTATAACACCCAGTGCTCCATGCAGTACGTGCCCTCCTTAATACCCATCACTGGGCTAACCAATCCCCCTTCCCCCCTCCCCTCTAGAACCCTGTTTGTTTCTCAGGTCCATAGTCTCTCATGGTTCATCTCTCCCTCCAATTCTCCCCCCCCATTTTTCCCTTTCTTCTCCTAATGTCCTCCATGTTATTCCTTATGTTCCACAAATAAGTGAAACCATATGATAATTGACTTTCTCTGCTTGACTTATTTCACTTAGCATAATCTCCTCCAGTCCCATCCATGTTGTTGTAAAAGTTGGGTATTCATCTTTTCTGATGGCTGAGTAATATTCCATTGTATATATGGACCACATCTTCTTTATCCATTCATCTGTTGAAGGGCATCTCGGCTCTTTCCACAGTTTGGCTATTGTGGACATTGCTGCTATGAACATTGGGGTGCCTATGGCCCTTCTTTTCACTACATCTGTGTCTTTGGGGTAAATACCCAGTAGTGCAATTGCTGGGTCATAGGGTAGCTCTATTTTTAAATTTTTGAGGAACCTCCATACTGTTTTCCAAAGTGGCTGTACCAACTTGCATTCCCACCAACAGTGTAAGAGGGTTCCCCTTTCTCCACAACCTCTCCAACATTTGTTGTTTCTTTCCCTGTCCATTTTGGCCATTCTAACTGGTGTAAGGTGGTATCTCAGTGTGGTTTTGATTTGGATTTCCCTGATGGCTAATGATGATGAACCTTTTTTCATGTGTCTGTTAGCCATTTGTATGTCTTCTTCAGCGAAGTGTCTGTCCATCTCTTCTGCCCACTTTTTGACTTGATTATTTGTTTTTTGGGTGTTGAGTTTGAGAAGTTCTTTATAGATTTTGGATACCAGCCCTTTATCTGTAGTGTCATTTGCAAATATCTTCTCCCATTCTGTGGGTTGCCTCTTTGTTTTGTTGACTGTTTCCTTTGCTGTGCAGAAGCTTTTTATCTTGATGAAGTCCCAAAAGTTCATTTTTGCTTTTGTTTCACTAGCTTTTGGAGATGTATCTTGAAAGAAGTTGCCGTGGCCGATGTCAAAGAGGTTACTGCCTATGTTCTCCTCTAGGATTTTGATGGATTCCTGTCTCACATTGAGGTCTTTCATCCACTTTATCTTTGTGAGTGGTGTTAGAGAATGGTCGAGTTTCATTCTTCTGCATGTGGCTGTCCAATTTTCCCAGCACCATTTTTTGAAGAGACTGTCTTTTCCATTGCATGTTTTTTCCTGCTTTGTCAAAGATTATTTGACCATAGAGTTGAGGGTCCATGTCTGGGTTCTCTATTCTGTTCCATTGGTCTGTATGTCTGTTTTTGTGCCAGTACCATGCTGTCTTGGTGATCACTGATTTGTAATATAGCTTGAAATCGGGCAACGTGATGCCCCCAGCTTTGTTTTTCTTTTTCAACATCTCCTTGGCGATTCGGGGTCTTTTCTGATTCCATACAAATTTTAGGATTGTTTGTTCCAGCACTTTGAAAAATGTCATTGGAATTTTGATCGGGATGGCATTGAAGGTATAGATTGCTCTGGGTAGCATAGACATTTTTTTTTTTTTTTAGCATAGACATTTTAACAATGTTTATTCTTCTGATCCATGAGCATGGAATATTTTTCCATCTTTTTGTGTCTTCTTCAATTTCTTTCATGAGTGTTTTGTAGTTCCTAGAGTATAGATCCTTTACCTGTTTGGTTAGGTTTATTCCAAGGTATCTTATGGTTTTTGGTGCTATTGTAAATGGAATCGTTTCTTTAATTTCTCTTTCTACAGTTGCGTTGTTAGTGTATAAGAAAGCAACTGATTTCTGTGCATTGATTTTGTATCCTGCCACATTACTGAATTGCTGGATGAGTTCTAGTAATTTGGGGGTGGAGTCTTTTGGGTTTTCCACATAAAGTATCATGTCGTCTGCGAAAAGAGAGAGTTTGACTTCTTCTTTGCCAATCTGAATACCTTTTATTTCTTTTTGTTGTCTGATTGCTGTTGCTAGGACTTCTAGTACTATGTTGAACAACAGTGGTGAGAGTGGGCACCCTTGATGTGTTCCTGATCTTAAGGGAAAGGCTCTTAGCTTTTCCCCATTGAGGATGATATTCGCTGTGGGTTTTTCATAGATGGATTTTATGAACTTGAGGAATGTTCCCTCTATCCCTATACTCTGGAGAGTTTTAATCAGGAAAGGATGTTGTATTTTGTCAAATGTATTTGTCAAATCAATTGAGAGGACCATATGGTTCTTCTCCCTCCTCTTATTAATGTGTTCTATCACATTGATTGATTTGCAAATGTTGAACCACCCTTGCATCCCGGGGATAAATCCCACTTGGTCGTGGTGGATGATCCTTTTAATGTATTGTTGGATCCTATTAGCTAGGATTTTGTTGAGGATTTTGGAATCCATATTCATCAGGGATATCGGTCTGAAATTCTCCTTTTTGATGGGGTCTTTTCCTGGTTTGGGGATTAAGGTAATGCTGGCCTCATAGAATGAGTTTGGAAGTTTTCCTTCTGTTTCTATTTTTTGAAACAGCTTCAGGAGAAGAGGTATTATTTCTTCTTTGAATGTTTGGTAGAATTCCCCAGGGAATCCATCAGGCCCTGGACTCTTGTTTTTTGGGAGGTTTTTGATCACTGCTTCAATCTCGTTACTGGTTATTGGCCTATTCAGGTTGTCAATTTCTTCCTGTATCAGTCTTGGCAGCTTATAGGTTTCCAGGAAGGCCTCCATTTCATCCAGATTGCTCAGTTTATTGGCATAAAGTTGTTGATAATAATTTCTAATAATTGTTTCTATTTCCTTGGTGTTAGTCATGATCTCTCCCCTTTCATTCATAATTTTATTAATTTGGGTCCTTTCTCTCTTCTTTTGGATAAGTCTGGCCAGTGGTTTATCAATCTTATTAATTCTTTCAAAGAACCAATTTCTAGTTTTGTTGATCTGATCTACTGTGTTTCTGGTTTCTAATTCATTGATTTCTGCTCTAATTTTAATTATTTCTCTTCTAATGCGTGGCTTAGGTGTCGTTTGTTGCTTTTTCTTTAGTTCTTTAAGGTGTAGAGTTAGTTGGTGAATTCGGGATTTTTCTATTTTTTTGAGTGAGTCTTGGATGGCTATGTATTTCCCCCTTAGGACCGCCTTTGCAGTATCCCATAGGTTTTGGGCCGATGTGTTTTCGTTCTCATTGATTTCCATGAATTGTTTAAGTTCTTCTTTGATTTCTTGGTTGGCCCAAACATTCTCGAGCAGAGTGGTCTTTAGCTTCCAAGTGTTTGAATTTCTGCCAAATTTTTTCTTGTGATTGAGTTCCAGTTTTAGAGCATTGTGGTCTGAGAATATGCAGGGAATAATCTCAGTCTTTTGGTATCGGTTGAGACCTGATTTGTGACCCAGTATATGGTCTATTCTGGAGAAAGTTCCATGTGCGCTCGAGAAGAATGAGTATTCTGTTGTTTTAGGGTGGAATGTTCTGTAAATATCTATGAGGTCCATCTGGTCCAATGTATCATTCAAAGCTCTTGTTTCCTTGTTGATTTT